>NW_015552536.1:672201-695277 GCF_001515605.1 Sinocyclocheilus anshuiensis
ATTCCTCAAGCATGTGACGGAAATGTTACGCTCCTCACCATACTGTGATGATGCCCGGTCAGCCCGGAGCGACGATTCAAAAACATGAAAACTCATTATAAACGAGGCATTTGTTGCATCCAGTGGGGACATAATTATGGATTATAACTTTCACAACGAATCACACAGGCATTCACAGAATAAAAGTTATGCCTTCTTTCTTTGCGTGAACATTTGGGCGGCGTTATGCAAATCTTCCCACATAGTGATGTAGATATGTGGGGGCGTGTTAGAACGAGCCGTTTTAGGTAGGTGTGGTTGACTCTTAACTTTTATAAAGAATATCTCTTTGGATTTGAGACTTTAGTCTTTGCAACTTTACAGATCTTCTTTATGCACCAAGAGCTTGTAAAATTGAAATCGCATCATATGACCCCTTTAAAGTGTCATAGAAATAAAGGTGACTTGACTGGACTTGACTTGACTACAGCCACCTTTACAAGTGGAGAGATAAAAGACTATTGGGGATGGAGTGAAAGGGAAAGGAAACATGACATGTAGACTTGCAGTCGAGATTTTCTTCCTAGATTGCATTTTGTTGGGATACAACTATATACAGTTCCCTTTAGAAACATCTTTTGGGAATACTATATCCTTACAATATGTAAGGATACAGCAACTTTGCATGCACCTATACTAACCTCTACATCAGTGTCTTCTTTATAATTAGACAAAATTACATCTAGAAATTACACACAATAAAAATGATATTATTTACAGTAGCTTACTCATTTAGCTCGGCTTCTAGAGAATAAATATGCACTTGCCTGCCATGCCTTGGAATGAAGCCCTCAAAGGAAGAGAAAAAGAGGAAGACCAGCTCTAACCTGTAGAACAACAATGTAAGCAGAACTGAAGAGCATCAATATGTCTTTGAGAAAGGCAAAGCAGGCAGACCAAGACAGACAGACATGGAGATTTGTAGTCAAGACCCTCTGACCCAACCAGGACAAAAGAGGAATATGCAAGTAAACGGGTTTTGTAAATAAATCATTTGATCACTATATGGTCAAATTAATCAAAAAGCTGTTTTGCAGAAAGAGAGTTTAAAAATCAACAGCCTTCCAGATGAAGATCCAGAAGTGCCTTTGTGGGATTTATGATGTACATGCAACCTTATGGTAGTTTCTTATGAATGTAGAGCATTGTGTTTGAGAGATAATGTCTTTATCCACATTTGCGTAAAGAACAGGATACTATGTTTGGAAGATGCTAGCACTGTACTGTTAACTATCAGAATCTGTAGAAATGGTGCCAAATGATTATCCATATGCTTTTAAAGGGATAGTTCACCCAAAAATGAAAATTCTGTCATTAATTACTCACCCTCTTGTTGTTCCAAACCCGTAAGACCTCTGTTCATCTTCGGAACACAAATTAAGATATTTTTGATGCATTCTAACAGCTCTCTGACCCTCCCATAGACAGTAAGTGTACTACCACGATCAAGGTCCAGAAACGTAGCAAGGAGATCGGTAAAATATTCCATGTGACATCAGGGGTTCAACTGTAATTTTACAAAGCTACGAGAATACTTTTTGTGCACAAAAGAAGAAAAAAAAACGACTTTATTCAACAATTCGTCTCCTCCGCATCACTCTGTCACCGCATCGAACCCGATGTCACATGGATTATTTTACCGATCTCCTTGCTACGTTTCTGGACCTTGATCGCGGTAGTACCCTTGCTGTCTATGGGAGGGTCAGAGAGCTGTCAGAATGCATCAAAAATATCTTTGTGTTCCGAAGATGAACGGAGGTCTTACGGGTTTGGAACGACATGAGGGTGAGTAATTAATGACAGAATTTTCATTTTTGGGTGAACTAACCCTTTAAGAACTATCATAAGTTAGTTTGAGGCTTGATCCCCTTACTTATTTCTACAACCTTTGGAAGTGTGGAGAACTTTGTCTTCAGTAAACTCTGTCAACTGATTGAACTTCAACTTTGAATCCTTGTCTTCTTTAAACATATATCTTCATGGGGTCAAAGTGTGTTTGTTGGTGGAGAATGCGGGCATATGTGTTTAACTGCACTACCTGGAGAAATTAATTGTTCAGATGAGTATTTGAATAGCAGCTAACTGACTTTTGACTTATGAATTTTATCATTCATAATGGGTTTTTAAAAATTATTATTTCAGGTGTTTCAGAATCCTATTCAAGTGTTTCAGGCATCATGCAGATAACTTGCAATGATCTTTTATAAGTTTCTTCACAGTTTTATCACATTGTGTAACGCAATCTACTTACAGAGTTTCTATATCATATCATTCAGCTGTAAGGGAGGCGCTTGAGGAAACTGACAGAACACATCCATTTACTCACTGCTTTATTTACAGCAGCTGAAGTACAGAAGTGCAAGGAAAACACAGGTAAAGAGGTACGAGCTTGCTCATTCACACATTATGACACAGTTTTGTCAATTGCCACAACTGCCCACTTTATTAAGTCCAGTTACAGTTCTTGATGTGAACAGGCTTTAAGCTACGTTAATTTGGGGGATTCCCTTCCGCATTTATATGTGGTTCTCACTCCTGAAACTTTGCAGTGTGAATGTGGTTGATATAAAGCAGGCCCGACTCATTCCTGTGAACCAGTGGCTGTTATGCTTCATAAGAACGGGCACTACTGCACCACGGCTCTGACATTTGTCAAATCAGACAAAAGTCCTGTATTATCTCATGTATAGTGCGTCCTTATACAGTTCACACTGACACTGCGTTTTCTTCCATCGTCATACTTGCCATTATACCAGAATCCGACCCTCAAGGAGAGTCTTCAAGTTTAGCTTAACAAGGAGAGCAAGAGAGTGATTTGTTTAAATGAAAGACAACAGAGGGGATGATACATGATAAATTGTGTGGCTCTTTGCTAATCTTCAATATGTTTCGCTTGACATTGGTTTGGGAGTGAACTATATTTGGAGTGTGCTACAAAAAAAATAGATCTTTAATAGAGAAGTAACAGGAAATTTTGTGACATAGCTACATATTCATTTGTGTGGTCTCCTCCAGCAGTTGCAGAAGTTGCCATCTTGTTCTTAAGTAAGATCATCTTTGAATATTTACTTCAGATTACTTAAGGGGCCAATATAAGACCAAAACAGCAAAATCCTTGACACATGATGGTACCAACATAGAGGGGACGTTCCTGGTTTTTTTCAGCCCTCATTCCTGCTTGCCATGAACTGCATGATTGTCCAGTCTGGTAAACAGGGCTTTGGTTAGCTTGCCTGTTCTCTCCGTAGTCCATGGTAGACCGGGGTCTTTGGGCAGATGTGAAGGTGGTTTTCTGAAGTCCCCAGTCTTAAGTGGTGCCTCTTTTGAGTTAGGTTACGCATCTAACCAACGTTAACCCCAAGACCGACCTGTAACTTGTCTGCTCTGTGGTTGACAAAGACACCCATGATCAATGTGGCAGGAAGGGGGTAAAGCCGCTTTTCCAGAACCCCACCAATGATACAGCGGCTGTCCACCATTCCTAAAAAAACATCCAAATGATTGACAGAGATTATGAGTTAAATATTAATCCTAAATGTAATCATTGTTACACATATTAGGCATTTAAAAGACTACTAACTCAACAATGGAAAAAGATAAATTAATACTCTTATTAAGCAAGGAAGCATTAAATTGAAAAAAATCTAAAGTGACAGTAAAGGCTTTTATAATAATAAATGCTCTTTTTAAACTTTTTTTCTACACAAAAAATCATGTAAATAAAAATTATCACAGTTTGACAAAAATATTAAGCAGCACAACTGTTTTCAACATTGCCAATAATAAGAAGTGTTTCTTGAGCAGCAAATCAGCATATTAGAATGATTTCTGAAAGATCATGTGACACCGAAGACACTGAAGAGTAATGATGCTGAAAATTCAACTTTGCCACTGTATAATAGAAAACTTTTTTTTATTGTATAAATATTTCTTAATATTACTGTTGGTATTGTGGTATGCACTGTGCTATGCATGAGACTTCTTTCAAAAACACTAAAAAATCTTACCAGCCCTTAGATTTTTGAACGGTAGTGTATAGAATCAGTTACATTTCCTCACTTGTTTAATTTAACTTACTTTCAAATCAGTGACAATCCACTCAGTTTTCACAGATGTGGGAGTTCTAGAGAAACAGACTGTACTATTGCGTAATAATCTCATGGTAAGTTCATGGTAAGTCTATTTTAAAGTTTCATTGTTATTGCCAGGCCAAGATAAAGCCTGCAAACTTCAAACTTTCATTTTCTATGCTGATATTAGGTCAAAGGGGTTAAATGGAGCTGAGTGTAGTAAACACTTACTGGCAACTCAGCACAGAATGCAAACTAAATAAGTATTTTAAAAAATGCACATGCAAAGGATGGAAAATGTAAAGAAATTTGTTAATAAAAGGTCAGCCATTTTAAGGCAAATAATTTGTCTATGTAGATTCTAATGGGGTGTTTACTTCCTGAACGCTACTATTACAGTCTAGGATGGGAAGTATGAAAAACAACATTTGAGTAAACGGTTAAAATGGGTTTTTACAAATAAAGGGTTAAATTCTGCCCTGCAAAGGCAAAATGCTTTAGCCATACATTGTAAAAATTCAATTTGGACTGAAACTGGGTGTTTTATAATCTGTTTTGTGACATATTGTTTGGCTCAACGATGCTAAGAATCATACGGAGCCCCAGACATGGCATGCGGGAAAATTTTTTATTTTGTGGCCATTCGTTCCCATGACTTTGTAATACGTCAGCACGATTTACTAATTTGTACCCTCGTTTTAAGTAAATCGTGAGCATGTTTTACTAATTCGTTACCTCATATAGTGAAATTATCGGTAAGTTTTACTAACTCCTGTCCGCATTAGTAAATCGTGCTCACAATGTATGTAAAATGAAGTGATGAATTATATACGAAGACACTGAAGAGTAATGATGCTGAAAATTCAACTTTGCCACTGTATAATAGAAAACTTTTTTTTATTGTATAAATATTTCTTAATATTACTGTTGGTATTGTGGTATGCACTGTGCTATGCATGAGACTTCTTTCAAAAACACTAAAAAATCTTACCAGCCCTTAGATTTTTGAACGGTAGTGTATAGAATCAGTTACATTTCCTCACTTGTTTAATTTAACTTACTTTCAAATCAGTGACAATCCACTCAGTTTTCACAGATGTGGGAGTTCTAGAGAAACAGACTGTACTATTGCGTAATAATCTCATGGTAAGTTCATGGTAAGTCTATTTTAAAGTTTCATTGTTATTGCCAGGCCAAGATAAAGCCTGCAAACTTCAAACTTTCATTTTCTATGCTGATATTAGGTCAAAGGGGTTAAATGGAGCTGAGTGTAGTAAACACTTACTGGCAACTCAGCACAGAATGCAAACTAAATAAGTATTTTAAAAAATGCACATGCAAAGGATGGAAAATGTAAAGAAATTTGTTAATAAAAGGTCAGCCATTTTAAGGCAAATAATTTGTCTATGTAGATTCTAATGGGGTGTTTACTTCCTGAACGCTACTATTACAGTCTAGGATGGGAAGTATGAAAAACAACATTTGAGTAAACGGTTAAAATGGGTTTTTACAAATAAAGGGTTAAATTCTGCCCTGCAAAGGCAAAATGCTTTAGCCATACATTGTAAAAATTCAATTTGGACTGAAACTGGGTGTTTTATAATCTGTTTTGTGACATATTGTTTGGCTCAACGATGCTAAGAATCATACGGAGCCCCAGACATGGCATGCGGGAAAATTTTTTATTTTGTGGCCATTCGTTCCCATGACTTTGTAATACGTCAGCACGATTTACTAATTTGTACCCTCGTTTTAAGTAAATCGTGAGCATGTTTTACTAATTCGTTACCTCATATAGTGAAATTATCGGTAAGTTTTACTAACTCCTGTCCGCATTAGTAAATCGTGCTCACAATGTATGTAAAATGAAGTGATGAATTATATATGCCCACAATATAAATATTTTATTCTGCATGTCATATCTGTAGAATCAACAAAAAAACAGTGAAAACTGATATCAAAAATTATTTCTCAGTTCCAGTGTTGGAGTAGTTACTGCAATTTGTGATACAGTGCACAGTGAGTATATCTGCCCTCCTTACCTCTGAAGACCATTTTAGCTTCAGGAAGTTCCATCTGGTAACCAAAAGAAAAGGTTGTTTCCTGGGTCCTAGTGCTCACTTCAAACTCCACTCCCACCTGAATCTGTGGAGATGAATTACAGACCATTACTGTGAAACACCATCATATCCTTCAACACCACCATACCTGTTTGTTGGCTCTGTGGTAGTAGCTGGCATGTGCACCTCCTTTACCAGCATTCAGTGTTGCAACCCAATTTGGCCCTAAGACATTTGAGATATGACATTTGAGTCTGAGGTGCTTTTAAGAAACAGGCGAACATTGTACACACAAATAGGATGAGTTTCACTGAAAAAGCAACTGTTTAGGACAACTTATACTGGTGTATGACAAACAGACGGCTGCTGAGCAAAAGCAGACGACCACTCTAACCTGAGTACTGGCCTGCCAGGGTAAGAATGCCCCCTTCCTCTGCTCGACCTCGATGGTATACCAGCTCTCCCCCCAGAACCAGCTGCGGGGATACGCTTTGAAGAAAGTGTGCAACCATGATAACTGTCACAAAGAAAAACAAATGCACAAACAAGCAACAACATTAAAGATGCAGTAGGTGATATTGACCACTAGCGGCTGAACTGCAGTCCAAATTCAAAATATTGGAGAGTGTTGTTTCACCCGCCCCCTCCTCTTCAGACTTGACACTCACGCGGGTTGCCAGATTAAAGACAAGCAACAGGAATGAGTGCAATTGACAATGGAACAAGTCTTACACTGTCAGTTGATTTATGCGCATTTTAATATGTCTCTGGTCATAGAACTTTTTAGATGGATGCTGAGGCTTTTTAAGTCTGGTAGAATCTGAGATCTCTGACCCAGTTCGTTTGCTGGGTTCCATGGCTGCAATACACTTTGTTTTCCACCAACTGGCAACCCGGGGTGTTGAAATACTACTGGGTAAACTGACTGTGCACGGAATCACATGGACCTTAAAAAAAACAGACATTCTGACACGGAACGCACATTATAAAGTAGAATAACTGGCTGTAGTGTTGTTTTTCGGAGAAACAAGTATGTGAACTTAGCATGTTTCCTAAATATCTGCAAACATATTATGGTATTTTTATGCTTTAGTCCAGTCAAAAAATACATACAGCACCTTTAACTAGAGTTGTAGAGTTGTAGAGTGGTGGGTGTGCAGTTGCTAAGGTGTTCTGAGTGGTTTTAGTTTGCTGCTGTGCAGTTGCCACTGCGTTTACAATGGTTGCCAGGGTGTTGCTAAGATGTTTCTAGTTTTTTTTTTTTGCATTGCTATGCAGTGTGTTCTGAGGGGTTGCCAGGGTGTTGATATGCAGCTGTTAAAACGTTTTGAGTGTTTTAGTGTGTTGTGCTGTTGCTAGGGTGTTCTCAATGGTTGTAGTGTGCTGCTGTGTGGTTGCTAATATGTTCTGAGTGTTTTTAGTGCATTGCTGTATGGATGCTAAGATATTTGTTGCATTGCTATGGGTTTGTTAAGGTGTTCTGAGGGGTTGTCAGTGTGTTGCTATGTAGCTGTTAAGGTGTTCAGGAGTTTTTTGTGTTATGTAGTTATGTGTTTTTTTGGGTTATGTGGTTCGTATTGTTTTAGTTTGTTGTTAAGCTGTCTCTAGTATACTTGTGTGGATGCCAGTGTGTTGCTATGTGGTTCTTAAGGTGTTCTGAGAGTTTTTAGTGAATAGAAGATATTTCTTTTAGTGCATTGCTATGTTGTTGCAGTTTATTACTTGTAGGATTTTTACATTTTAATTAATTATTCGCATTTTATCAACTCATAAACCCCCTGAAGTTCCCCTAGTTTGTGAAACCTTTCACATCAACACTGCTCACTAATGACAAGAAACGACGGATTTAAACATTTTTAACAAAGTAGACTTATGGAGTTTAAAATGAATGCAGTTCCACTCAAGAAGCTTTGAAAATAATAACTTACAGTCTGTAATAATTTTCCTCAATAGGCAAACAGAACAATTCATCAAAATGACATGCAAAGGCAACCATAGAAAAACCTGTTCTGCATGGAAGCCAGTGCTTTGTTGTAACTAATGCACATTCCTGTGACATCAATAAATCAGAATGTCTTTTGTTTTAATGAGGGACTCACACGATCATACCTGATTCCCTCAGAATGTCAGGGTTGGCCATAGTAACCGCTGCTGTGAAGTCACTACCTCTATACTCCGTCTCAAACTGCCACGTGACAAACTGTGCCTGTTGAGTCTATTAAAGAATATGCAGTCAGTCCACATTGTGTTCAAAACGTATGCAATACTGCATAACACTGCTACTTACCTGAAACACTGCTTTAGCTCTTATTTTCTCACTCAGATGGAACAAAGAGTGTGCGTTTAAGCTGCCAGAGGAGTCCATTTCCCCAATAAGCATGGGTGAGCCCTTTATAGACAGAAGATTATTGGATTGTAAAAGAGAGAAATTCATCATATTAAACATATTTAATGCATCTATACCCAGTTAAAACACACTTCGAGTAAGTGTCCATTAAGTGAACATTATCATTTAAACACGTTGATTACTGCTCAAGAAGATTTGTTTGCCTGCACTTCTTTTGAAATGTGTTCCAAGAAACCTAGTAGCTTGTATTGCAGGTTTTTAGTATTCAATCATTGCATAACATGCAGTAGGAGTCATAAACTAAAAATAACAGATGATTAAGATTAGGATTATGTTAAATAAGTTACCTAACTCATTCTTTACCATTTGGTAAGAAAAACCTCCAACATTCAAGTTATCCAGTTATGTCAAAAATATGTCATGTCTACATGTTTCCAGAACATTCTTTTTTATTTCAAAAACAACATTCCTATCAAACAATCATAGGCCGAATATTTACTTTATTAATGTATACTATCATGTGCTTTTAAACTCTACCATTCAAAAGTTTGGGCCAGTACTTTTTTTTTTTTAAAGAAATTATTACTTTCATTCAGCAAAGGCATTAAAGGGGTCATATGGTGTTGCTAAAAAGAACATTATTTTGTGTATTTGGTGTAATGAAATGTGTTTAAAAAGGTTTAAAAAAAAAACAACAACATTATTTTCCACATACTGTACATTATTGTTTCTCCTCTATGCCCCGCCTTTCTGAAACACGTCGATTTTTACAAAGCTCATCGGTCTGAAAAGCGAGGTGTGCTCTGATTGGCCAGCTATCCAGTGTGTTGTGATTGGCCGAATACCTCAAGCGTGTGACGGAAATGTTACGCCCCTCACATACTGTGATGATGCCCTGTCCGACTGGAGCGACGAGACAAAAACATTAAAACCCATTATAAACGAGGCATTTGTTGCATCCAGTGGGGACATAATTACGGATTATAATGACTTATACTGTCTTTTTACATGTTGCGTTGTGTATCGCGCCGCGTAAACATAAAACCATGTCTGCATTTGTGATCGGAGAAATGACAATCAAATTTGAAAAGAATGTTGTTGAAGCCCCTTAACCAGAGTCCTAGTGCTAAAGACATTCACTTGAACAGGAACAAATGCAAGAACCTGTCATCTAATCCATTCTTACCGTTTCTTTGCTGTCAGTGTCTGATTGTAGGTGTTCGGCATGAAAGCGATAACTGGACGGAGCAACAGCACTGAGGTGAAATGTGTGACTGACCTGAGGATAGAATTAAACCGCATCCATTAGTCCTTTGGGGAAAATATGCAATGCTGAATAGTGATAAATTTTTAGTTAAAATCATTGAAACTGTCCAAACTGAAGTGTATGTTTGAACAAACCTTGAAAAAACTGCTGAGGGTCTTATTTATCACCAGTTTTACACCTTCAATCTGCTGTGGAAATACATCTAGACACAAACTATTAAAATGACATCTAAAAGACCTTCACTTTTCAAGGTGCCTATTTTAAAGGAATTTTTGAAAATGTATTCAAAATCAGCAGAGACCTTTACAGTTGCGGTGCAGACCATCAAAGCTCCCTGGGTTAGGCAGCCGTCCATCTCTCCTATCCCACCGTGACAAGGGTCTATCTTGTGGAAAAGGGGAGTTTTGGCGCCCTGGGCGGGTTGACAAGGCCAGCACACTGCCCATGGGAACCCAAAAGCCAAATGAGAGGACCACACACTTTCAACCTGATCCTCTGAACTGTGAGAGACAACAGCAATTTGACATGCTCATGTAATAATAATAATCAATAACATTGCTTCATGCATCCTTAAATAATTAAGAAATTACAGTATTGGCCATATGATGCACATTTCACATTATGGTTCTAAAAGCATACAAGAAAAGAAATCAAATAATCTGATCGATGGTCAATAATCATGCATTTGGGAATATTATGCTATGCTTTAAAAGTCTGTCTACTTACGCGGAATAAATGTGGGTTGTGCAATTACAATATGCACAAATTATATCATGAAATCATACTAAAATGCAAGCTTTATACATGCAGTGACCGCTGGAAGAGAGTAAGGTGAAAGGATGCTAAGGGATGTAATAACAACCAGCTGAACAGTGCAGTTATTTAAACAAGAGCAACTATGAAACGCTTCCGTGCAGAAACATACCGCTGTTCATTCTGCACACCGATGAAAACTCGACATTTGAATGACGAATGAAACGTATCTTTCTGATATTATCCAAGTTAGGCACTTTTAATATCAAACTTGACCTTAAATGACAGATTGTGAAGTCACGGGACACCTTCTTTTAGGTTCCTCCTAGTGATGAGAGGTCTGATTCATTTATCGGGACTCGGTTCTTTTGAACTGTTCATTTTAGTGAACCGATTCAAAAGCGAATTTAGTCATTCAGTAACGTGATCCCTGACCTACCACGCTCCGGTAAAGCCATCTTTAGGCACATATTGCTGTTTATAACGTGCGTTTATAAAACCGTCATACAATTTAATGTGCAAACAAATTAAGTATTATGATTTTTGTTCTCTCCAAACGCTCTTGCTCGCTCATCGAGACAGTTCTCGGTTCAATGATTCAGTGAGCTACACTAAAAAGATCCGACTCAAAAGATCGATTCGCTTTACGAGTCGGACGTAGCTCGAGTCGACATGGCAGATGAAGCCACTAGGAAGGCAGTTTCTGAAATTCCGCTTTTAAAAACAAATTCAGGACCACGAGACAAAGAACTGTGGGTTCAGAGACTTCGAGAAGAATATTTAGCTCTCATAAATGTGAGTTATTGTATTGTAGCAAAAGTATTAGGGAGCTACTATGCTAGCTGTATGAATGAATAACCATACGTGTCATAGTTAAAAGTGTTCAGTCTTTTTTGACGCTGACAGCCCATCATCAGTATTGTTTGTCATTAACAGTTAGCGTACAAAACCACACATAAACTTCATATAACAAAATATGTACGCTTCTTACAGTAATTGTGTTGTCTTGTAGTATGTTGAAAATAACAAAGCCGCTGACAATGATTGGCTCCGTCTAGAGTCCAACAAAGAGGGCACAAGGTCAGTATTTTATTGCTAGTTCTTCTATTTAGTAGTAATTATATGTTCATTAATGTCTTAAGAGTTGTATAAATACGTCTTTCTTTGTAGGTGGTTTGGAAAATGCTGGTATATTCACGAGCTTCTCAAATATGAATTTGACATGGAATTTGATGTATGACATTTTGAATCCACTAACATTAATATTCACTAATAACTTCATTTGATGTTTTGTCAAAGTCCAGAGTAATTGTTTTGATCCTAATGTCCAGATTCCAGTTACATATCCTGCCACAGCACCTGAAGTGGCCATTCCTGAGTTAGATGGGAAGACAGCGAAGATGTACAGGTTCGCTCCATATGTCAATAGTTTTTTAATTTTTCATCACAATTTAATATTTAGTTATAATGTATCACTTTTTTAAATAGTGTACCTTGTTGTTCAAAACCATTTTTTGTCACAGAGGTGGAAAAATCTGCCTGACAGATCACTTCAAGCCACTGTGGGCAAGGAATGTCCCAAAGTTTGGTCTGGCTCACCTTATGGCTTTGGGAGTGAGTTATGTTACATGTCTAAAGTGAAATGTATTATGTCATACATTTCCAAAAAATAATTTGCTGCTTTGAAGTTACTGCATTTCAAATTAATAACTAATCTCTGTTCTTTTCTAAGCTTGGACCATGGCTTGCAGTTGAGATTCCAGACCTCATTGCGAAAGGCATAATTGAACATAAAGACCAGCAAAACAGCTGAAAACAGTAGCAGCCTTTGCATTTCACTGTCTGTCTTACTGATGCAAACACAAATGACACTTTTAACAACAGTGGCTTGCTTTCCCTGTGTTTTCAATTTTTTGTTTGCAACCTCACAGAAAATGTGTACTTCACATTCACATTTCTACATCTGTTTTTTTTTTTTACTGTAGATCATAGTTTGTTCAATATTTGCAAGGTTTATAATACCTGTCCAATGGGTTATGTATGTTTTTCATCAGTAAAGCTTGGTACCTAAATGTGGGACCGTTTTATTTGTAGGAATTGGGTGAACCTCATGAGGATTTAAAATTAAAAGTTCAAAAGTATGCAAAATTATTTATTTTCTCAGCTGGAAATGTTTCTTTAACAGCTTTTCTTAAATGATGTATATAAGAAAAATAATCATTTAAAATGATTAATTGTGAAATAGATTTCCATTGGTTTCTAATTTGTAAATTAATTAAATCTAACGTGTCTTATAAATCTCAGTGACAGAAAGTTACCGGGCCTCAGAGCAATTGCTCCAGAGTGTTAATTAAGGCAATATTTTGTGATTTTTATAAATAACTATAACTCTATAATTACATATTATGTCATGTATCTGTACTTAAGTTGTTTTTCTTTAAATAAGAATAAAATAAAATTACAGATGTTCTTAAAGACATTTAAAAGCTAATAATAATTTATTATAATATAAAACATATTATTTGCGCAGTCAAAACAGTTTGGTGACAAGAATCTGGTTACTCCGTCTCCCAAGCTGAATGCTGGAATATATTATGAAATCAAATCTGTTTTGTTCTTGGTGTGAACGGGACTAAATCTTAATAATTAATAGTCACTGACAGTAAAAAAAAAGTAGGCTAACATTATGCTATTATGAAATATACCCGTATGCCTATAAAAAGCAACTAGTCATAGCAAACATTCCTACAGGTCCTAGATTTGTATTTTTAGCAAATGTAATCCTCATTACTTCTGCATATGAAATAAGATCAGGAGTATTTCTATTCATATAGAGTACTGAATTGACTCAGGTGACCGGCTCTTTTTATTGTCTGCAATACTGAATGTTTAAAACATGCGTGATTGATCGAAAAAATATATTTGAAAACAGTCATGCACTCATATACATTTCAATTTTAAACATAACATCAAATATGGTGGCACATATCAGCAGAAAAAAGAATTTGTCAGAGCATAATTGTCAAAGATAATTGTGTGACTGAGAACTAAGCAATCATATATACACAGATAAAGTAGCTTTCATTTCAACCTCAAACATCAGGCATTAACACATGTCAACAAGCCAGTCCAACAACCTAAAGAGCGTCCTGAATGATGCATCTGTCCTGATTTCCTGAGAAGTTCCTTAACCCTACTGACTGCACTTGTGTTTGGTCAGGAGAGCGCAGATAGTCTCTCCACACCCCCAGCATGGCTGTACAATATGAGCAGGCCCTAGTTTCAACTTACACACTGTACAAGTACCTGAGGTGTTTGAATTTGATGGCCCTTTCTTGTTTTGAGAAATGAGCTGTTTGAGTTCATTCAAGATGGTCGTGTTGGGTGCAAGAGCAATATCTTGAGACCTCGATATGCTTTGGGTCATAGACGCAGTCCTCCTCTAGACCACTAGGCACAGCTTTCATGCCACAGTTAGGCGGTACCCAGGCCGTGTCATAGCCCTGACTATGCCATGCCTTCTGTAGAGGATGGTTGTCCTTATCAATTCTTTTGACTTTTCCACAGTCAACGCTTAATTTAAGCACAACTCTGTCAGTAGGTAGGGATTTCAGAGGATAGCGCTCTGCTTTCTTCTGGTCACGGCTCACATAAACGCCAGGTCCCAGCATCCCATCTGCTGATTGTTGGAAGCCTTTTGTTATGATCAGACGAGCTTTTTGCAAAGAGGTGCCGTGATACATGGTATAGAGTCTGCCTGATTTGGGTGCCTGGTCTGCCTGAAGATGACGATCTTCATCATAGAATGCTTCCCAGCCATAGAATGGGATGGATGCCATCCTTTTCCTTGGTATTTCCTGTGGATTAAATGTAATAAGAATAACACACTACCAGGAAATGTTTGGATCTGCTCAAACTTTATTCATATTTGACATATTTTTGAATCCTAGTCCAGTCAACAAAACTATGAAATACCACAAATGAAAGTGTGAAAATGTATGTTAATGACTAAAAATATTAAACGAATCAAAACTATATTTTTGCTTTTTCAAAGTAACCAACTTGTGTTTCAATTACAGCTAACCGCTCTAACGTGAAATTTGACTGTTCTAAAGAAATTAATTTTACTTTGGTAAGGACAATTATTTCTAATTTCATTAATCATCATTTCACAAATCATTTATGCCAAACATCACAACATTTTAAAACTGAAACATAAATTCAGTAAAGTTGCACTGTCAGTCCTTTAGGTGACATTTGTTGTTTAGATTAAGCTTTGAAGTTTGAACTGAATACGCCAGAACTTCCGCTGTATAGTTCGGGTAAAATATGACATTTAAATTTTTATCGATATATCGATTAAGATAGGCCGATATTATTCTAAAGGAAAACCTTACATTGTTCTGAAGTAAACAAACGTACCTTAAAATACTCCTCGCAAGTGAACAAGAAACGACATGAAACTCCGCGTCTAAACTTTCTTTTTTACTTATACTTTGAGAGCCAACCTTTCACTTTCAATTTCTTCTTAAACGCGTCTTCCTGTTGTGCTGATGGAGTAAAAAATATATATTTATATGATAAATTAAAATAGTGTTTCTTAAATCCAGTAATCAAGGGATGTCAGAGACTGTAGTTCAGCATGCATTTGTTTAATTCTTCAAAGCTCTCACACTATTTTAAAGGTAAAATAATGTGATATGTCAATCAAACAGTGTAGACCCACCTTCTTTTGATAGAATACACTTCATTGGCCAGAAGCGCTCTTACGCATAAACGTGGTGACCAGTAGTGTTGCCATGTCCGCGAATTATAAACGACTTCGGTTGTTGTTAAGAGGTCAGTCACTAATAATAGCAGTTTCCCAACTACCTCCACTACACCAATGATTAATGCCAATAAATGTAGATGTATTCACGAGTCACTGATTCATGTTTTAGATGACCAATAGCTGTAAATCTTTGAAAACTATACAATATTTCAGGGTGATATTCTGAGTTGTCTCTTCGCGTCCTCTTCAAGACATTATAATGATCTCAGTTAAACTCTATATTTCATGTTTATTTATTTCGCAAGAAACCATTAAATCAGATTTTATTGTAAATCGATTTTAATTCCAACACTTATTTTACGGCAAGACGCTTATTTTTCTAGTAAGATCTGGCATCACAGCCGCTGCGTGCTAACGAGGGAAACTGGAACGTGGACAGTGCATGAATATTTTGGCTCTAAAATATTACATCTGTTTTGAAAATGTACACAGTGCTGCTGGTAGAAAATTTCTCGTCGTAATATCTTTATTGTATCTTTTTTTTTTCTCTCCGGTCTTTCTTTTTTTACCGGACTGCTTTTATTACTGTCTTAGGACAAACTGCAGTCGAGCGCATAGTAACGGGTTGTTTACGGTTGTTTTCCGCTGTGCGGCATTCCCCGGGGAACGAAACTTCACTGCTGCTGCACGCCAGCTTATGAAACTGCACCTCTCTCTTTCTCAGTTACACTTTGTCACTTAAAACCTGCTCTTAAAACCACCTCTGGGCTTCAAGTGTTCAAGACATTATAATGATCTCAGTTAAACTCTATATTTCATGTTTATTTATTTCGCAAGAAACCATTAAATCAGATTTTATTGTTAATTCGATTTTAATTCCAACACTTATTTTACGGCAAGACGCTTGTTTTTCTAGTAAGATCTGGCATCACAGCCGCTGCGTGCTAACGAGGGAAACTGGAACGTGGACAGTGCATGAATATTTTGGCTCTAAAATATTACATCTGTTTTGAAAATGTACACAGTGCTGCTGGTAGAAAATTTCTCGTCGTAATATCTTTATTGTATCTTTTTTTTTTCTCTCCGGTCTTTCTTTTTTTACCGGACTGCTTTTATTACTGTCTTAGGACAAACTGCAGTCGAGCGCATAGTAACGGGTTGTTTACGGTTGTTTTCCGCTGTGCGGCATTCCCCAGGGAACGAAACTTCACTGCTGCTGCACGCCAGCTTATGAAACTGCACCTCTCTCTTTCTCAGTTACACTTTGTCACTTAAAACCTGCTCTTAAAACCACCTCTGGGCTTCAAGTGTCGCGTTAGCTCCGAAACGTCGGCGTTACAAGCTGTGGTATTTATTTTAATTCGCTTCAAGCCGTATCGCGACAGATGTCAGAGCGTCATGCGGTCTAGTGTTAATGCCGTACTGTGTCCTGCCAGGCTTTCCACGCTCAGTTCCAGCTCGGTAGTCGAAGGGACGCTGTAACCCTTGGTTAAAATGTATGGAAAAGTTTTGTTCTCCTACTAATGTGACAGCTTGCTGGGTTGTTTACTTGAGATTTTCTGGAAATGTCCAAGACACGCGAGGTGCTACTTGTAGGGGAAGGCAACTTCTCTTTCTCGGCAGCTTTGAGCGAGAGCGACGACGTCGGGGTGACCGCCGCTTGCTTTCAAAGCGAGAATCAAATGTATAGACAGGAGGGAGCCGTACTGAACATACAGCGACTCCGTGACAGAGGTCGGTCGTTTTGTGATTCTTCATTCTGATCATGTTGTCTTGCATGGATGTTTTTACTCTTGCGGTGCTTTCTTGTGTCTTTGTTGTCCTGTTTTCATGATATCTGAAAGCTATCTCATCGATTCCAACCTACCCATAGTTTAGTATCTGCTAATGTAAGCATTTTCAAGGAGACCTATTCTTCCCACACATCAAGTGTCATAGCCCTGAATTTGCATGCCTGCAGCCAGCCAAATTTACACATTTGGTTGCTATGAAACTGCCAGGGAGGGTTAAAAGCTTCATTGAATTCTGTATGATAATTCTGTGGAGGCCTTGATTTCAATACAAACTCCCATTGCAGGATCAGTCGTTCTCTTTGAGGTGGATTGCACAAGCCTAAAGGAGCACGGAACCATTAAGCATCATCTTTTTGACTGCATTATCTTCAATTTCCCTCACTGTGGGCGTAAAAGTGGCGTAAAGAAGAACCGCATTCTGCTGGAGAAATTTTTCCAAAGGTAAGTGTGACACTCTTGTGGCAACAAGGTCTTTATTATGGTGTTACATAAACTTGACTTCCAGTGTTGTGTAATGTTAATACTGAGGGGATCAAGAGTTTCAAGGTCTTTTGGTGCTTTGTACATGTGTGATGTGTGATGGATGGATTTTTTTTTTCTAGTGCCGTTGCAGTCCTGAAGGACAATGGGGAAGTGCACGTCACCTTGTGCAATGGCCAAGGCGGCACTCCGTGTGACAGTCCAATGAGAGAATGGCACAATAGTTGGCAGGTGGTTGCCATGGCAGCAGAAGCAGGGCTAATTCTCAGTGAAATCCATCCCTTTGACTGTGAAACGTATCAAGGTTACAGATGTACTGGTTACAGGTAAACAGCTGTGGACACAGTCCACAACAGTGTGATTTAACATGGTGTTTAATTGGACTTAAAGAACTTTTAATGGTCCTGTTACAGTTATGTAATGGCATTCAGTTTCGAATTCATCAAATAAAATTATTTTGCGAAGGAGTCAAGACAAAGGTTTCCATGTAGAGGGAGCTCTGACCCACATCTTCACTCGGAGTCTCCCGCACACCATACCAGAAAAACTGAAAATGGAGAAAACCATTGGGAAGGAGACCGTTTGCTTTGAGCTTCCGGCAGAGTTGAGTAATTATATGAACAGGTAAGTGGTAACTTGTTGCTGACTGGAAAATAGCCAACCTGAAGTCTCTTTATAAGAAACACTTTATCCAAAAAGGAAAACTGTGACATTTAATCACCATTATGTTGTTTTGAAGCTGTGGAAACAAAAGATTATTTTTTTTTAAGTATCATAGAAGTGTTTAAATGCAACTTGTGTGCTACGTATAATAACGTGGCGAGCTTCATGGGCTACAAAAGTTGCATTGACTATGCAAATATGAGTCAGCATCACTGTTCTCGCATGTCTTGTGACCACATGTCAAGCGTGCCATATTTGATTGAAGATCTACAGCAGAGGGGAAGATTATTAGTGAATAACAACTTCCATATTGGTCTGTTCCTCACATATAGCTATATTATGGCCCCAAAAGACTTGGAATGTAGCAGACAAGTCATATGAACTATTTTTATGTTGCTTTTTTGCTAGGATTGTGTGAAATGTACCATATTGTAATTGACCAATGTTAGATATTTTATTATTTAGCTGTCTTGGTTGTACAGAATATTTAATTGCTCTTCTTCTTTTTTTTTGTTTTTTGTAAATGTTATCTTTTTAGCTATATTTATCTAATTTCTATCTATTAGAATCAATATCCCATTTTCATACCCATTTTATGTATGTTATAATGCTGTGATACAATTCACTGCCAGCCTAGCAGCCTGGACACTTTTTCACAGAAGTCATACGGCTTTGGAACAGCATGAGGGCAAATTAATGATTACAAGTAGGGGTGTGCGATATTGACAAAAAATAATATCTCGATATTTTCTGGGATTTTATCGATGACGATAATTAGACGATATTTTGCTGAGTGTGTTATTGTGCTGTTACCTTAAGGACTGCCGAAGACAGCTGACTCATAGACTGAATCATGCAGTGAAAGAACGCACTCTAAATGCGCACATGCGCTAGTCTAGACTTCATGTAATGTATGCGTGTGCTCTGTAGGGATGTTTTGAATGGTTTTTGCAAAATACTCGATAATGTCAAATCGCACATCGTTAAAACAACAATTACGATATTATCGCAGACGATATATATCGCACACCCCTAATTACAAGATATCCAGTTTTGCATGAACTGTTCCAATAAAGTAACGAACATTCAAAAACAAGACATAGCTGCATGATCATGACATTTATTTATCATTTATATGCTCACAGCAAACACTTCCTCGATCCCTTGTTCTCTGTAAATGGTGGCATTGTAAAGTTATGTCTTATCTGTTATCAGTCTTGTAATATATTATACAAAAAAGATGGGCTTACACATACAATACTTTTGTCAGTATTTGCGTATGCATCATGTATTTAATTTAGTGGATTTTTTATACATTATACAGTATATTTGATGCAAAATTCTAACCTTTCTTTCTGTGTTAGACATTTCCTTGGTCAGCAGTCACATCATCCAGTGAAAACTGTCCAGGAGCAGTTACTTAGAGAGCTAAAGTCAATCTGGCCTGTGTGCACTATGAATGAAGACTTCTCAGAACTGGTAAGCTGCCTACCAGAAACGCCAGAGGCATGTGACTCCACTCTGACCCACTCAGACGTCTACTGGATCAAACCTACTGACACCTTTATATTTGACCAAAGCGAAAATGAGTCTATGGATGACCAACAAAGCTTTACTGGCAGCTATGCACTACGGCCATCTCTGTTGCTGCATGTCCAAGAGATCACCCAGAATGAGGACTTCAGCCCTGGTACTCTTCACGCAGTCAGTGGCCTGGTCTTTCAGAGAGTGCCCATCTCCCCGAGCCGTTCTCCTGCATTCCACCAGCTTCTGTTGGTGGGAATGTTCCCTGCAGAATCCCATCCTGTCCAGTGCTTCCAAGATTGTTTGGAGTCACTTCTTGCTTCTTATGGCATCTCCTTCGAAGAGGCGCAAACAGGCCTAGAGCAGCAAGTGTGGATGAATTCAAAGATGCTTTCCAAGTTTGGGCGGATCGCATATCTACCTTCTTTTTCCTCAGCCCTCGATGAAGATTTGCAGTTAATCACTGTCTCGATAAACTTGGATCATTTAGCTACCCTGATTTTCGGCATTTCTGACTGGCGCTTACTTTGGAGCTTCGATCCTCGCTTTCTTAAGCATTTCGAGCTCAATCCACTTGGATCTTTCAGTCCGTTCTCCCTTTACCCACCAAGCTACTTGCATGATATCAGTTTCTGGATGGAACCAGAAAGCTATGATGAACTAGACTTCCACGAACTTGTGCGAGAGCTTTCTTGCGGTGCTGTTAAGGATGTGGCATTAGTCGATCGCTTCAGACACCCACACATGGGTCATGCAAGCCTCTGCTATAGGCTGACATATCAGTCACCAGATTGGGCCCTCTCACACAGCCAGGCATTGGGACTACAGAATCAGCTGCGGAGGCTGTTACCCCTGCGCCTGCAGGTCATGCTGAGGTGATTGAAGAGACTTCAGCGACAATGGATCAAATGGATGAATAATCTCAGATTTAAGTTTTTAAGGATGAGGGTTAACTTTATAGATCAGAAGAGTGAGTCTGTGTATTTGGACTGATTTGTTCTGCAGTTTTTTTTATAAATAAAGAAAAGAGAGGTTAAATTTTAGCAAATACAATGGTTGTTATTCCCATTTATTTAAAACTGACATATCAAACTATTTGAACTAAAGGGATTTTTTGTTGCTGTGTTTGAAATCCTATCATGTTTACATTTAGCTTATTATGGTAATTGATCAAAATTTGACATTATAAAATATTGTGGGTTTAAGATATAAGATATCAAAGAAATGTTTACAAATTTCAGTAGTACTATTACTTTTCCTTGTTGTTTAGTACTTTGCAATGGGGAAAGAAAATGAAAATAATTATTGCAAATTGCATTCTCTGCTATATTAATTTATTATGCATGTTTAGGGACCTCTTTCAGTTAAGATGTAATTAACTGCAAGTCATTTCATCTGTTGCAAAAAATTAACTTAAATATTTTGTCTTTGTTTGGCACGTGTTTACATTATCTCTAAAGCTGCATTTGATACTGTGATATTTCTGGAGTGTCTATGATTATGTTTATGATCATTTGTGACTGTAAATTGTTATATTGCTATATTATTAGACTGAAGGGTGAAGGGTGTCATTTCTCAAACAAATGGAATTGCAAAAATAATGGCTGTTGTCACACAGATTACCTGAAAATGAACCCGTTTGGTCAAACAGTGTTGGACTGGTTGGGATGCTCAAACTGCTGGTATATCCTGCTGATTAAGTCCCAAAAAGGTAAACATTTGATCCCGTGTCTTTTCTGAACCTGAAAAGACTGGCTTGAATCCCATATATAGATAAATGATAAGAATTACATTTACAAAATGTTATATTTTGGACCAGGGGACCAAACTCAGTCCTGGAGGGCCAGTGTCCTGCAGAGTTTAGCTCCAACCCTAATCAAACACACCTGAACCAGCTAATCAAGGTCTTATTAGGTAAACTTGAAACTTCTAGGCAGGTGTGTTGAGGCAAGTTGAGCTAAACTCTGCAAGACAGTGGCCCTCTAGGACCGAGTTTGGTAACCCCTGTCTTAGACTCGTCATAGCACGTATCTAAAAACAAGTGCACGCCAGGTGCTGAGTCCAACAATTGCAAATGTAACATTCAAAATGGTAAACACGTGTTTACAAAAATCTTTACATTTTTAGGAAAGCAGGAAAATGTTTATTCTTAAATCGTAAGAATCTAATATAAATGTTAAAGAAATGTCATCATGCCACATGTAGCTGTTTAGATTTAATAAATTTAGGTCCATTTGCTAATATGCAAAACCACAATAACACACACAAACATATTATGATAATAGTGCAATTATGTCTAAATGAACTGGTTTCGTTCAAGTCATAAATAGCATTTAATATGACTAAGCCAAAAATACATTATACCAACTAATCAACACAAACTAATCTTCATGGGTTAAATCAGGTAGAAAATTAACAATTGCAGGTTACTGCTTTACCCTGTATCATCATAGTCTATGAATATTCAAATAATTCAATACCATGTTATTGCCATACCATCATTGTACCATAGTACAATGGTGCAAGGAGGTTGATAACATAATATTATTTCAATAATATAACAATACTTGTATTAATCATTAACGATATTAGTTGTTCAGTTGGCTTTAATATTACCTAAATGTACTGAAGGAGAGTAAATGAGAAAAGTGTGTTATGAAATGTATGTATATTAAAACAGTTGTAGTAAATGTACTTTGCAAATTCAGTAAGAGAAAAAAATCAGTTAGCAGCAGGGTTATTACAGTTAACTACAAAAACAATTTCGTTTCAAATGACCAAAGCAGCATTTCTCGTTTTCATTTAAACTTGATGTACTACAATAACAAAAACAAAAAAAAACTGAAATAGAAATTAATACAAAAACAAAAAAAAAAACTAAAAACAATAACTAATAAAAATTACAACAATAAAATTACTAAAACTTTAAAATGTACATTTACATTTAGTCATTTAGCAGACGCTTTTATCCAAAGCGACTTACAAATGAGGACAATAGAAGCAGTCAAAACTAACAAAAGAGCAACAATATATAAGTGCAAATGACAAGTCTCGGTTAGCCTAACACAGTACACGTAGCAAGGTGTATATATATATATATATTATACATATACACACACACATACACACACAAACAAAGAAAAACAAGTAGATAGAAGAAATAGAAAGCTAGTGTTTGTTTGGTTTTTGTTGTTTTAAAAAATAAAATAAATATATATAAAGTAGAATTAAAATAGAATAGAAAGTGCTAGAGTTAGAGGGTCAAATAAAGGTGGAACAGATGTGTTTTTAGTCGTTTCTTGAAGATGG
>NW_015552536.1:695865-700416 GCF_001515605.1 Sinocyclocheilus anshuiensis
ATGCGAGCAGCTACTGGTAGCCAGTGCAAATTGATGAACAGAGGTGTGACGTGTTCTTTTCGGCTCATTAAAGGGGTCATATGGTGTGATTTCAATTTTTCCTTTCTCTTTGGAGTGTTACAAGCTCTTGGTGCATAAAGAAGATCTGTAAAGTTGCAAAGACTAAAATCTCAAGTCCAAAGAGATATTCTTTATAAAAGTTAAGAGTCAGCCACACCTACCTAAAACGGCTCGTTCTAACACGCCCCCACATATCTACCTCACTATGTGGGAAGATTTGCATAATGCGTTTGTAATGGGTTTGAATGTTTTTGTCTCGTCGCTCCGGCCGGACACGGCATCAACAGTATGGTGAGGGGCGTAACATTTCCGTCTCACGCTTGAGGTATTCGGCCAATCACAACGCACTGGATAGCTGGCCAATCAGAGCACACCTCGCTTTTCAGACTGATGAGCTTTGTAAAAATCGTCGCGTTTCAGAAAGGCGGGGCATAGAGGAGAAACAATAATGTACAGTATGTGGAAAATAATGTGTTTTTTTTTTTTACTTTAAACCGCATAAACACATTTCATTACACCAAATACACAAAATAATATTCTTGATGGCAGCATCATATGACCCCTTTAAAGATTAATCTTGCAGCGGCATTTTGGATTAACTGTAGAGGTTTGATAGAAGTGTCTGGAAGATCTGCCAAGAGAGCATTGCAATAGTCCAGCCTGGATAGAACAAGAGCTTGAACAAGGAGTTAGTTGTGTTGCATGTTCTGAAAGAAAGGGCCTGATCTTCCCAAATTAAAATGAATACTAAATAAAAGTTAAATAATAAAAAAAGTAAAAAGAATTCAACATTTAAAACTATAATGATACTAAAATAACATAATTTGATACAATGACACTAAAATAACAGTATCTGCCATCCTCCTCTCACTGGTGGCTCTTTTTTTTTACATTTTTTTTTTAAATTGATTTCCAGCATATAATGTAAAGGTATTGAACAAATATAAACTACAAAAAGAAATAGAAAATATACAGTATTATATAAATAATAATACAGGTAAAAATAAATAAATAAAATTAAAAAACTAAACAGAAAAAAGAACAGGTATGAGATCTCGCTGGTGGCTCTCCGTCCTGCGTTCGCTCCGATGATGACGTCACGCACAGCCAGCAGAAACATGGCGACGAAGGCTCTTCGTCAGCGCAGCAGACGGGGAAGCAAACAAGACGCGAACAACGTGAACAGCACACCTACCACTGACAACCGAGCAACAAAAGACGACAAATGTGTTGAGGAAAATAAGTCCAGTGACCCCCGAAATGAGTAAGTAACCATTAAGCCAGTCCAGCTCCGGCGCGGTGTAAATGATGTGTGCTGTTGACAGGTCGCTAGCTCGCTAACGTCAGGCTGCCTGGATATGCGATTTATACAGATAGCAAACACATGTAATGTCAATAGACTATCTAAATAAGCGGAGAGAGATAGAAATGCTCAAATGTAGCAGGCGACACGGATAAGCTCGATTCGGTGTAACATGACGGCTTTCATTCATTCACATCGCAGCTCTACCGGGATGCAAACATCCAAAACATATGCTGTGGTTTATTTAATGACTGTTCTTTCATAAGCTGGAGTGCTTTAGAGACACTAGATAATGGTCAGCTTTCTATTGCTTATAATATATATTTGATGCCGTGTATCTCAGGTGCAAATTCGCGCGTGTCCAATTTCATAATCTTCTTGCATAGTAATACAGGCACGAGGAATGAAATGACCCTCTGTTGACGTTGTTGTCTTTTGTTCTGTGTGAAAATCTTGAATTTCTCACGCACATCTGTATTGATCATGCTTGTGGATGAGTTTTAGACTGACGCTGTTTTGAATGCTGAAATAAATGAATGGCAACTTTGTATAACCCTGTGCTCTGTTCCCATATTGCGTATTAGTTTGCTCCCAGATAAGCACATTAGCTCCTATCCCCCGCCTCTCCTTTACAGGTCATCCAGTAAAGCAGGACAGGTGTGGGCTCCTGAGGGCTCCACGGCCTTCAAGTGCCTGGTTTCAGCCCGCTTCTGTGCTGCGCTGCTCAGTAACATCTCGGACTGTGATGAAACCTACAATTACTGGGAGCCAGTGAGTTACTCATTTTCCTGGTTTACAGTTTTTGGTAAGCTCTCAGGGTACAGCAATAAGGATGGCCCGGGACCATTGTGACAGAGTTTTGGGGCAGTTGATGGAGCTGTCCCTTGTCCTGTTGGTCCAGCGACGCATTCTCACTACATCTCATGTGTCGTTATGCTTCTTTCCACACTTTGCTTGAACTTGATCTTCTGTGATTAATTTGTTATTGTTGTTGCAGTTCTGCCGATTTAAGTTAACCTTATTGATCTGACTAACAAAGATTTTGAAAAAAAAAATAAAAAAATTCCAGATTGACTTGTGATAGTTAGAATGATTAAACATTAATAACAAAATCACAGAAATCATAACATACACACAAATACTTTTGTAAATGTGCAATTACAGCTAAGTATTATTAATATTAATTAATAACAAAAATAATTAAAAGACAAAAAAATTACATTTTCGATTATTGCTGGAATCTACACCGTTTTTAACACCATGACAGCTTTAAAAAAAAAAAACATGACAAAATATTTATTGTTTATAATTTTAACTCTGTTATATATTATAACATACTATATTATAACATACATCTACAATATAACCTGTTATGACAATTACAGTATATTTATTTGTAATATAATCTTACATGTTTTTAATATATTAAAATGTATTATTTTTATGGTGGGACAAGTGAACAACTCCATGACAACTTTTAATTCAACACACTTTTTTTTTTTTTGAAAATTATGAAATTAAGTAAAACATTATATATATATATATATATATATATATATACATACACACACACACACACACACACACACATATATATATATATATATATATATATATATATATATATATATTAGGGCTGTGCAATATATCGAAATATCGCAAATGTACATATTGCAATATGCATATCGCTACAGCTTGCAATATTTGGGGCCATGAACAAAAGACAAAGAGAAAATCACTCACTGCTCTTACCTAAATAAATGTTGTAGCTTAAATAAGAATCAGTGCGTATTGAATTAAAAGAGTAAATACTAAGCAGTGTTTTATTTTTCCTTTTTATTATTCAGTTCCTAAACTCATGTTAAAATGATTACACTAATGTTAAAATTAAATTTTTATGTAATGCTCGAGTAAAACACTACCGTTCACTTTCAGAAGTTGTTGTAGGGGTGCTTTCTTATTAGAATCAGAATCAGAATGAGCTTTATTCACCACTTAAGTGTGCGCAAACACAAAGAATTTGTTGTGGTTTTACAGGAGCTCTTGATACATACATACATACATACAAATAACCATATATATATATGAAACAAGATAGTTATAGAAGTTCACATAGCTGACTCGGCAACAGCTGAGTAAAACTGTTTCATCTGAGCATGTGGCACTTTAAGCATTATCGTATCGCATATCGAATATCGCATTATTTAATGAGTTATCGCATATCGCATTTTTCTTCAATATCGCACAGCCCTTTCTTATATAAATAAATCCTTATTGTTGAGCCCTGATCTATGTCACTGTTGTGTCCCATGATGCCCTGGGGTATCAATAATAAAACCTACTAGAGACTGTCCAGGCGCAGTTCAAATGCAAAAGCTTGCTTTTGTCTTCAATAGAAAGTTATGTCTATTCCTGATCACAAACAGACTATCAAAGTAAAAACCTTATGGTTGAATGGGCCATATTGCTGAATTTCACTCTTCTTTTGAAAACTACCAATTTGGTATATATAAAAAAGAAAGGTTCACTCAACATTCTTTTTATTTCTGTCTTTTTGCTGGCCAGACTCACTACCTGCTGTATGGAACAGGAATGCAGACATGGGAATATTCCCCGGCCTATGCGATTCGTTCCTATGCGTATCTTTGGCTCCATGCCCTTCCTGCCTGCTTTCATGCCAAACTATTACAAACCAACAAGGTAAACTAGTCACCAGCCTCAAACTGATTGTTTATGAGTTTTGATTCTATGTTTTTAAGCATTTGTAATGTAGTAGGATTTTTCTATGATTAGTGAGGTGGCTGCTTAACCTCAGTGGAATCTGAAAATCAGATCTCAAATCTGACGAAAAAAATAACCCTTGGAGCTGGATAAAAGCCGTGGTTCCACTTACACAACATGATGTAATAATCCTTTATGTTTCACAATGATGGAAACTATGTTTCTTTGTAGTACAAATTTGTATTTGTTTAATCACAACTCTATCCTGGACTTCTAAAATGTCGTTTTAAATGGCTCTCTGCTATGATATTGAGAATTTCATTAAATTTATATAGTTATCCAAAGCGACATTTTATTCAAAGTATATACAGTGGTGTGAAAAAGTGTTGTCCCCCTTCCTGATTTCTTATTTTTTTGCATGTTTGTCACACTTTGTTTCAGATCATCAAACAAATTTAAATATTAGT
>NW_015552536.1:701543-708175 GCF_001515605.1 Sinocyclocheilus anshuiensis
ACTTTTGGGAAAATACTCTGTGGACTGATGAGAGAAAAGTTGAACTTTTTGGAAGGTGTGTGTCCCATTACGTCTGGCTTAAAAGTAACACTGCATTTCAGAAAAAGAACATCATACCAACAGTAAAATATGGTGGTGGTAGTGTGATGGTCTGGGGCTGTTTTGCTGCTTCAGGACCTGGAAGACTTGCTGTGATAAATGGAACCATGAATTCTGCTGTTTACCAAAAAATCCTGAAGGAGAATGTCCGGCCATCTGTTCGTGACCTCAAGCTGAAGCGAACTTGGGTTCTGCAGCAGGACAATGATCCAAAACACACCAGCAAGTCCACCTCTGAATGGCTGAAGAAAAACAAAATGAAGACTTTGGAGTGGCCTAGTCAAAGTCCTGACCTGAATCCTATTGAGATGCTGTGGCATGACCTTAAAAAGGCGGTTCATGCTCGAAAACCCTCCAATGTGGCTGAATTACAACAATTCTGCATAGATGAGTGGACCAAAATTCCTCCACAGCGCTGTAACAGACTCATTGCAAGTTATCGCAAACGCTTGATTGCAGTTGTTGCTGCTAAGGGTGGCCCAACCAGTTAGTAGGTTTAGGGGGCAAACACTTTTTCACACAGGGCCATGTAGTTTTGGATTTTGTTTTCCCTTAATAATAAAAAAACCTTCATTTAAAAACTGCATGTTGTGTTCACTTCTGTTATCTTTTACTAATATTTAAATTTGTTTGATGATCTGAAACATTAAAGTGTGACAAACATGCAAAAAAATAAGAAATCAGGAAGGGGGCCAACACTTTTTCACACCACTGTATTATCAGTTCATGCATTCCCTGGGAATTGGTGCTGCTAGCGCCATGCTGAAGAAAATAAGACGAGTGTTCCTTTTAGATATATTTTGGCCATTTATTATAGGCCGGCTTAGACATGTGAAAGTTGACTAAAATGTTTTTTTTATTTTTTTGTTCCCATTCAGGTCCTTGTGTTTTATTTCCTGCGCTGCATGCTAGCTTTTACCTGTTGTGTGTGCGAGCTCTACTTCTACAAGTAAGTACAGCATACTACATATTGCACCTTACATCAGCTAAAATAGGATTTTACAGTAAATAAGGCTTAAAGATCTAATCTCATGGATCTCACACAGGGCCGTGTGTAAAAAGTTTGGTTTGCATGTGGGCCGGCTTCTGCTGGCGTTCCTCGTCCTGAGTGCAGGGATGTTCTGCTCCTCTGCAGGTGAGTCAGTGGGCCGTATTTGGTTTATCTGGTTGATCACAGGGAAATTAGACGATAACTTTTTGTGTGCTATTTTTCTTTTTTGACATAATTTTGTGTATGCACTGCAGGTTAATGTGTTTGTGTTATGTGCAGCTTTCCTCCCCAGTACGTTTTGCATGTACAGTACAGTGGTAGCTATGACTGGCTGGTTCCAGGGGCGCCCAAGTCTGGCTGTGCTGGGTATTGCAGCGGGGGTCATAGTGGGCTGGCCCTTCAGTGCCCTGCTGGGGTAAGAAATAGTCAATATTTTATATGTAGAGTGACTAGAAGGGTCCAAAATATTTTCTACCACAAATAAAATATTTCCTCCTATAAATATTCCTAATCAGACATGAACCTGTATTGCTTTATTTATATTACAATGCATTTTTGTCCTTATGAGAATAAGTATTTGGTTGATTTGTATTTTAAGAATTTTTTTTTGTTTTTGTTACCCTTACATTACATTTTTGTTTTTGGGGGCTTAACCCATTTAATCCAAAATTGTATTTGCTCACAACTAATAACAGTTGATAAATCTGAGCCAAGTTTAGCTCTGCTGCAGATATTATAATATTTTAACATAAAATGATACATACACACTACCATTTAAAAGTTTGGGGGCATTTTTATTTTTATTTTTTTTACAGAAATTATTACTTTTATGTAGAATGCATTTATTTAGCATTTAATTGATCAAAAGTGACAGTAAAGACATTTATAATGTTACAAAAAATGCTGTTTAAAATAAGTGTTGTTATTTTGAACTTTCTATGTCTTCATCAAAGAATCCTGAAAAAAAATGGTTTCCACAAAAAAAAAAGGCAGCACTATAATAATTAAGTGTTGCTTGGGGATCAAATCAGCATATTAGAATGATTTCTGAAGGATCAAGTGACACTGAAGACTGGAGTAATTCAGCTTTGCATCACAAGAATAAATAATATTTTAAAATCTATTAAAATAGAAACCAGTTCTTTTAAATTATAATAATATTTCACAATATTACTGTATTTACTGATTAAATAATTGCAGCCTTGGTGAGCATGAGACTTTTTTTTTAAAGCATTAAAAAAATATTACCAACCTCAAACTTTTGGTACTCGCTTCTTTTTTACCTAATGCAACTTTCAAATCTGCAGTTTTATAATAGGATTTAATCGGCTACCTATTCAAATATGGGTTTTGTGTTTTTTCCACAGATCAGAATTGTGAACATTTACATGTTTAGCAGGTAGATAACCCAAGTTTGACATGTCCTCATCCCACTTCTTCTTTCTCACTACTGCTATCCAGTCTACTCTATACTTAGAGAGAGAGATAAAAGGCAAAAATAATTAAAAAGTGAGGGTAACACTGTAGTTCTTGCAGATTAATCTATGAATTATACTGCAGTTCCTTTATAAGTAAAAATGGCTAGTTGCTATGTTTCATTTGCTCAACAAAGTCAATATTTACTCGCATTTGGTGAAAAGCCATAGAAATAACCCCGATCAGCCAACTAGGTGAATTTAGCCTCTGTTTACTGTTTGTTTCTGCAGAATACCCATTGCCTTTGACCTGTTGTTTCTGAAGAAGAAGTGGAAGAGTTTTATCACATGGACTCTGGTGGCATTGCTCCTCTTTCTGGTTGGAAAACTCATTGATTTCTGTGTCCATCTTAGGTTGTTGAATAGTTTTTGTGTCTTATTTTGTCTGACTTCAGACACTGAGATTCCATCAATAATAAAATGGCAAAAAATATCCAAATTCAGTGTATTATACTGATAACACTTATCATTGTTACATGTTTCTATAGGTCCCTGTTGTTGTAGTAGACAGCTACTACTATGGCAAGCTGGTGATTGCTCCTCTGAATATAATACTATACAACGTGTTCACTCCTCATGGGCCAGATCTTTATGGTACACTTCAGATCATTTGTATATACATTTTGAAAATAATATTGACTCATATTAAAATTAAACTAAAATGGTTTACAGTAAAGCACGTAATTGTTCATTCTTCTCAGTGCCATAAGATGGCATCAGTGATCAAATTTGTTCATTAAAATGTTTTTTTTTTTTTTTTTTTAGGGCAAAAGCCCCGGCACTGCAGTTTTTGCTGATGGTGATACAGTGGTACTGAATGATTAGTATATTCATATAGTATGGTATTTATTTACTCTACCCTTCAAAAGTTTGACGTTGGTACGATTTTTTTTGTTGTTTTTGAAAGAATTTCTTATGTTCACCAAGGCTGCATTTATTTGATCAAACATAGAGTAAAAACAGTAATTTTGTGGAATTGTTTTATTCATATTATTTCTATTTTAATATATATAAAATGAAATTTTTTCTTGTAATGGCAAAGCTGGATTTTCAGCAGCCATTACTCCAGTCTTTAGTGTCACATTAACAGTTGAAATTATCAATGTTGAAAACAGTTGTGAACCGTGATGCAGGCTTTGTTTAAAAAAAAAAAATCAGAATTCTTTGTTGAATAGAAAGTTCAAAAGAACATTTATTTGAAACAAAAACTGAAGAATTATAATAACATTTGTAACAATAGAAATTGTAACACAAATGTCTTTACTGTCAATTTAATGCATCCTTGCTGAATAAAAGTATGAATATATATTTTAAAAAAATCTTACTAATCCCAAACTTTTGAATGGTAGTGTATATGGAACTCTTTAAAAAAAAAAAGCCTTTAAAAACTATGGACAACTGCACATCTTTATTGGCATATTTCCTCAGGGTTTTGTAAATTAGTTTGCTAAACCTGCGTAAAGTATGCATGTTTTCTGTCTGTTTATCCATGTAGAAGTGCTATCACTTCATATTCCAGCGCTACCGTCTGGAACACTACACCATCTCCTCCAACTGGCTGGCTCTCGGCTCTGTGCTGCTGTTTGGAGTGCTCTCGCTGTCCCGATCTGTGGCCCTCTTCAGAGGTAAGGGCAAAACATGTAAGGGCTCAACAATAACGATGTTGAGAAAGAGATACAGAGAGAGAGATTTAGACTAGTTCTGCTGAAACATGCCCTCATATTAGAGTTATCTAGCTGCCAGATGAAGTTGAGGATAAAACAAAAGGATAAAAATCATATTCTTTACCTTGTGCAGTAAAGTACTCCTTTTGTGATGTCTCTCTCACATGGGGTTGCTTTGTGTTTTAAGGCTATCATGCTCCGCTGGATTTGTATCCAGAGTTTCATCGCATTGCTAAAGACCCTGCAATCCACACGGTTCCAGAAGGAAGACTGGTCAATGTTTGTGCGGGGAAAGAATGGTACCGCTTCCCCAGCAGTTTTCTCCTGCCCAACAAGTGAGTTTGAATTCTGATTAAATTCTCAAAGACGCCACATGAATATAAACCTCCGCTCAAAAGTCTGAGGTTAGTATTAGGGCTGCACGATAAATCGCATGCGATATTTAACACGCATCTTGTCAGTAAAGCCGTTCTGTAATCAGCGGTAAATCTCCATCACGTGCGAGCTTTCACATGGAGCAGCATTAACTACACAGAGCCGTTGTTCACCGACAAGCTGCGCAAAACATGCACAAAATATGATCGTGGTTTTGCGCAGCTTGTCAGTGAACAATGGCTCTGTGTATTTAATGCTACTCCATGTGAAAGCTCGCAAGTGATGGAGATTTACCGCTGATTACAAAATGGCTTTACTGACAAGATGCGCGTTAAATATCGCATGCGATTTATCGTGCAGCCCTAGTTAGTATGAGTTGTTTTTTGCTTTTGAATGAATTTTAATACTTTTATTCAGCAAGGATGCATTAAATGGATCAAAAGTGACAGTTAAGACATTTATAATGTTACAAAAGATTTCTGTTTGAAACAAATGCTGTTCTTTTAAACTTTATATTCATGAACGAATCTAGAAAAAACCTATTTCCACAAACACATCAAGCAGCACAACTTGTGTGAAAAAAAAAAAGTTTTTAACATTGATGATAATAAGAAATGTTTCTTGAGCAGCAAATCAGCATATTTGAATGATTTCTGAAGGGTCATGTGATACTGAAGACTGGAGTAATGATGCTGAAATTCAGCTTTGCCATCACAGGATTAAAATACATTTAAAATATATTGAAATATAAAACATATTTTAAATTGTAATAATATTTCACAATATTACTGCTTTGGCTATTTTGGATCAAATGAATGCAGTTTAATATAAGATGATAAACTTATTTCAAAAACCTAAAATAAAATCCCACAAACTTTCGAACACTATCGTAGGTCTATGATATATACTAACTGTATCATCTTGTTTTACAGCTGGCACTTACAGTTTATCCAGTCAGAGTTCAGGGGTCAGTTACCTAAGCCATATTCCATGGGTCCTGATGCCACCTGGATGATCCCATCAGACATGAATGATCAGAATCTTGAGGAGCTGTCACGATACGTTGAGTGTTCCACTACATACATTTCCATTTAGCATTTGACTAATTGCAAGGTTATGAAGCCTAATAACTGTTGAATGTGTGAAAGCTCACTCTGTTTTTTTTTTGTTTTTTTTAAGAATCAAGATCAACAGTGATTAGACTTTTTTTCTCTCCATACTTCCTCTTCATTATCTTAAAGGGGTCATATGTTGCTAAAAAGAACATTATTTTGTGTATTTGGTGTAATTAAATGTGTTTATGTGGTTTAAGGTTCAAAAAACACATTATTTTCCACATACTGACTGTACATTATTGTTTCTCCTCTATGCCCCGCCTTTCTGAAATGCGTCGATTTTTACAAAGCTCATCGGTCTGAAAAGCGAAGTGTGCTCTTATTGGCTAGCTATACAGTGCGTTGTGATTGGCCGAATACCTCAAGCGTGTGACGGAAATGTTACGCCCCTTACTATACTGTGATGCCGTGTCCGGCCGGAGCGACGAGACAAAAACATTAAAACCCATTATAAACGAGGCATTTGTTGCATCCAGTGGGGACATAATTGCGGATTATAATGACTTATACTGCCTTTTTACGCGTTGCATTGCGCCGCGTAAATATAAAACCATGTCTGCATTTGTGATCGGAGAAATGACAAACAACAAGCGCTACTCTACACTGCTCAAAACTCGCGTTTGAATCGTCAGTGGCAAATTCTTTAAATATAAAAAACGTACTTACAGTCCGTGAGTCAGAACAGCCGGCACTGTAGTCTACTCTACCAGGATCAGTAAACAGTCCTCCATAAAATGCGCTGCACACATCTGAATATTTGGGTTGAACTGTTCTGGAACAGTGTTGTAAATACAACTTAACCACTAATTTCTAGTCGTGTCCTCTTTTGGAAGACCAAACTATTTTCGCTTTCGCAACGAAACACAGAGTCTTCACAACATGGCAGCGGCGGGGGCAGCAACAATAAAGTTAA
>NW_015552536.1:708660-711668 GCF_001515605.1 Sinocyclocheilus anshuiensis
CGACGAATGAGCGGCAACCACATGTGACGACCCCGGGCTGAACTCCGCTTCGTCCACGGTGAAAGTTGATGAATTCCCTCAGCGACCAGCACAGATCAGCTCTAGGCATGACGAAGCAGATATCGTCCTCTTTTCGAAGACCAAACAAAGTAGTTTTGCTTTCACAATGAAACACAGCGTCTTCACGACATGTAGGCGGCAACAACAATCCTACAGCGAGAATAAAAGTTACACCTTCTTTCTTTGCGTGAACATTTGGGCGGCATTATGCAAATCTTCCCACATTATGACGTTGACGTGGGGGCATGTTAGAACGAGCCGTTTTAGGTAGGCGTGGTTGACTCCCTTAACTTTTATAAAGAATATCTCTTTGGATTTGAGACTTTAGTCTTTGCAACTTTACAGATCTTCTTTATGCACCAAGAGCTTGTAACACTTCAAAGAGAAAGGAAAAATTGAAATCGCATCATATGACCCCTTTAAGCAGTTCAGTAAATTCTTCAATAAGGGGTTCTGAATACGAGACGCATTCAAGATGAACAGCACAACATTTGGTTTAAAGTCTAAAGCTGTTAAAAATTTGAGAGCTAATCTAGCTCCGTCTTAAAAGATCAGTGTTGCAGCTGTATGTGAAGTACATATGTAATTTTCCATGTTCTCTTGCTCTCAGGTAGAACTGAAGCAGTGTCATTACCTGGTGGATCTGGCAACAGAAACAGAAGCCCCTCGTGAACCACGATATGCCAATAACAAAGAGGAGTGGAGCATTATTGTTGAAAAGCCTTTTCTAGACACTACTAGGCAAGTCTTTTTGTGTGGAGAATGGACAATTTTGAAAACGAGTGGAAATTTGTTAACATACAAGAGACTCTTGTGGGGTAATCCATGCAGAGTAAATGAATTCTGCTGTAAAGAGTCATTGAAAATTGTAGGGTGTGCGCTTATCCATTAGAGGGCCCCCTTGTGCTTTTAAAGATGCTATGACATCATTGTCAAGCGCTCATCATTAATTGTTGTGACACTGGATGTCCGATCATCCTAAAAGAGATTATCCTTGACCCAATTAATCAGTTATTATCTCTGGGTGTCTTTATTGCCCAGTTAATGATGGATAAATAAATGTGGAAATGTTTTGTTTTTAAAGAAAGTAGATTCTAGAATTATGGATTTTGTAGACTGTTGTGCATATTATGTCATTTTTTTTTTTTTTTTTCTTTAAACGTTGTTGGTCTGTTCATGACTCTGCGTGTCTCTCCCACACAGGTCGTCCAGATTGCTCAGGGCCTTTTTTATCCCATTTCTGTCTGAGCAATACACCACCTACAGCAGATATGTCATCCTCAAACCGAGACGACCCAAGCAAACCCGGAAAAGAACGCAAGCCTGACCTGCCTATTTTTCCTTCATCGCATCCCTCCATAAGTCCTTGCTTCATCATTTGGTCCCAAGGTGCTCCTCCTAAACTCTTTTTGTGCACAAATGTGATTGTGTTTGTGCGTGATGAATGAATGATTGCCAGAGTGACCGTCTTGGCTATCAAGCCATGCAGTATCGGCTTGTATGTAGACTTCAGTGGTGCTGGCCATCCTGGACAGTTCCAGCACAGAGCATGGATGCCTTACCTGTCTTTCCCGATCATCTCCGCTTCATTCCATTCCCTTTGTTCCTTTATTCCTGCTTGGGCTTCTCTGCATCTTTCTGAAGCGTTTCAGAAGATTTCTGTTTAGACAACTCTTTAAGGACTACAGTCCCTTGTTTGTTATGACCTCATCCTTGATCTGGGACAATGAACTGAACATTAATGCAGACCCAAACCAGATCTCATGTGTCATCATCCATCCATCCATCCAGAGCTGAACTTCCTGTTTGAGCAACTGGTCCAGACCAGCCCTCAGCATCTCAAGATGAAAGTTGCACCAAAAACTCTCTTGGTTTCCTCCAGTTCCGTCATCAGTAAATGTGGCCATGGACTGTGAGTTCAGACTGCAGACCAGGACTGTTGAGTGTTTGCATTCCAAATCATGTTTGTCATCTTAATCATATCAGTGTTAACTGTGATTGAGTCAAATAAAAGAAGGCTGTCTTAATGTGTGGCTGGGCCATCTCAGAAAGCCTAGAAATATCAGGGAATTGTTATTTCCTATAAGTCTAAAACAGTCACTGAGGTATGTAAAATCTTAAATCAGTAAAATTTCACATTTTTCCCCATTCTGCTCCAAAAAAAAAAAAAAATTCTAAAAATGATATTTCTATTTAATATAGGATGTTTGTCCTAGTTCTGTTCTTATAATTACAAAGATCTATTTTTTAGAATTAAACTAAATAAAAAATGATCACACATTTCTATTAAATATTAAATATGTAAACATAATTTCTCCCTAGATTTGCTCTGTCAAAAATTACAAATTTCTTTTGCTAAACTATTATTTTCTAAAAAATTAGCACATTTCTATATAGTTTTAAATATGTAAATGTTATGTTTTTCCTAGTTATGCTATGCTCTAAAAATTATCATATGATTAAAATGAACACAACTGTCACAGACTGTCGATAAACACACACGAAGACGAGATGAAGATAAGCAGTCTTTAATAAATCCACAGATGGGTAAATCCAAACAAGGGAAGGCTGGCGACTCATATAACATTGACGAGACCCGAAAAACTCAAACTGAACAGACAGGAACTGAAATACACAGACCAAATGAGGACAATAAGCTACACACAACTGAACAGAATAATATAATCAAATCAGTAACCATGACAACCGCTAACAAAGGCAGGAATGGTGAAAACACAAAGTCCATGTGGTTGTGACAACAACTATATTTATATTTTATATAAAATGTTGTATTTATAAAATAAATTCAACAATTATCACTAATTAAATATTTTAAATATTAAATATGTAAAATTATTATTGTCGCAGTTCTGCTCTGCTGTAAAAAAGTTACAAATTAAGTTTACATTTAAAACACTTGTAGATGTGTGTGTGTGTATATATATATA
>NW_015552536.1:711706-721655 GCF_001515605.1 Sinocyclocheilus anshuiensis
AGTGTGTTATTCTACAATCAGTTTAATTATTTCAGGATACACAAGACTGTCTACATTATAAAATAGCTTTATATCATTCCATTTATGTGCATTCTGTATTGGGATACTGATTCACAGCATCCTCTCACCTCATCAGTTGACTCACTCCTGTATCCAGCGCCTCTCCATGACAACAAGGTTGCATCATCCCTGGACCAGAGCGGAGCTAATTTGCTAGCCGGCAGCCATCTCTAACATTCAAACAAACAAACGGCGTCAAACAAACACATATCAGTTCATCCACACAGCACTGTAATAATCCATGTATATTTACTGTATATTCACTGAAATGCATAATATACTAGAGAGAGAGAGAGAGATTGAGGGAGAGAGAAAGTGAGAGAGATTCTAAATTAACATATAAAATTACATATATAAATCTAAACGTGTATTAATTAAAAGATCCCGTTATCCTTTATCCAGTAATCACGAAGGACTTGAAAGGTCATGTCATGAAATTTCTTTGTTCAAAAATTGTGAAAACCATTCATGAAAAACCGTTTCATGTCAGATTTGCTCTTTGTACTGCAACTTGGGGGTAAAGAGACGAAGATCAGCATTAAATAACAACTTTCTAGTGTCAAGTAACATTTTAAATTTGTGTAACTACGCTTTCTTTAAAAATCACGTTTGATAGAGAGGCTGCTTGTATTTTTATGATGTTTATGTAGAGCTCTGGGCTCCACACACAGAGGCTCAGATTTATCACTGAACAGCATCACTCAGAAACATGCATCATTTCCCCTGTGTGTCATTGTCGGTTCTATAAGAGAGAAAATAGGTACGCTGTGGTGGATATGTGGGTATATGTAAACATGCTGAGGGCAATGAAAAAGTGTGGCTCGTGGGATTATTAAGCTGTCTACAGTGACGACACGTTAAGCCCCACAACACTACAGGGAACTCTGATCCTTTTTAAATCCTTCCATTGACGCTATACACTATGACGCAGAAACCCCTTTGAAACATAGATGAGACATAGTTTTCCAGGCACTGTTCTATGCTTCATAATTTAACTGTGATTTACACTTAAGTGGAGCAACAATTCAGAACTTCAAATGTTTAGATGTTTACTGTACTTTAAGAAAGCTGCCAATTTTTATGCATTTATACTGATTTTAATACGGGTGTAAAAGGTCTGTTTCGATGCATTGTTTGAGTATATTTGTTACACTGATTACAATTAAAATGACAATATACAAAGGTTCCTACAGTCATAAAAAAAAAATGTATAACAGGGAAGATTTTGTGATTGTGATTTCCAGGCCTGGAAAAGTCAGATTAATTTCTTAAAGGAATAGTTCACCCAAAAATGAAAATTTGCTGAAAATGTGCTCAACCTCAGGACATCCAAGATGTAGAGTTTGTTTCTTCATCGGAATTGGTTTGGAGAAATGTAGCATTACATCACTTGCTCACCAATGGATCCTCTGCAGTGAATGGATGCCGTCAGAATAAGAGTTCAAACAGCTGATTAAAACATCACAATGATCCACAAGTAATCCACACAACTCCAGTCCATCAATTACTGTCTTGTGAAGTAAAAAGCTGAGTGTTTGTAAGAAACACTCCATCCATCATTTAGATTTTGTAAACTTCAAACCATTGCTTCTGGCTAAAATATAAGTCCTCTATAATATTTCTTTATCCAGTGAAAAAGTTTTCTCGTCTGAATCAGGAGAGAAATATGCACAGAACTGAAACCGTCCAAAACAGTTCCAGAAAAATATGTGGATGAAGTTTGATGTGAGTGAACAACAGAGGACTTTATCACTGCATGGAGGAAGAGTTGTTATGGATTATGGAGTCAAATTTTGGCTAGAAGCAATGGTTTAGTGTTAAAAACTGACTCTCATTCTGACGGCACCCATTCACTGCAGAAGATTCATTGGTGAGCAAGTGATGTAATACTAAATTTCTCTAAATCTGTTAAAAATGAAACAAGCTCATCTACATGTTGAATTTTCTTCTTTTTTTTCTTCTAAGTTTATAATACAGAGTCAAATATTAAATTAATATAAACTTTGCATTTTTTTTGATGGTAGTTAGCATATACATTTTTTTTTTCAATGCAATGCATGTATATGGCTTATTTGATCGTTATTAGTCAGGGCACAAAACTGGATCAGACTGGCATTCAAAAGCTCATCTGTTCCACTCTTTACATGTCAAGTCCACATTTAGGTCAGTGATCCACCATCTGCAAAGCCTCAGATATGATGAAAGCAGGTAAGTGTATTGTCCTGACCAGTTGCTTCTTCATCCTGGCAGGATCAGCCACCTGGCGCTGTCTGTCGGCAGACGACAGGCCAAAACCAGGAATTACTCAGCCTTTTAAAACGGTAAGCCTGTTTTTATGCTGTGTATTATATCTGGCTCTGCCCTTGGTCATAAACATGCTATTTTGTGAAGCAGCTTCCTGCTACAGAGCGTTGCCTGAAATTACATCCCGTATCCAGGGCTCCAGATTGGTGTCATTTTCTGCTCATACTGATTTCCTACTTTTATTCAAACCTGCACAACAACAAAAGAAACAAGCTTGATCTCAAGTCACCTTAATAGGGTGAGATGGATCGATGCAATCATTGCTTATGTGAAGATGAACACCATCCTTTTTTAAAACGCAAACTAACAAAAGCAGGCCTAGTATGAATAATGGATGTCAGTGTGTTTTAATTGAACACAAATTAGCAACTGAATGCAGAACAGATGGTACAGACACAAGCCCATTTAATAATACAAGACATTTTCTGTGCATATTAAATAACGATTTTCGTAGTTCTCATGACCCTATTTCTTCCAAAGTGGGTTTGATTCTTATTTTATCGTGTGTTATGCATGCATCTGTTTGTGGAAATCAAGTTTTCAAATTATGCATGTAGGCATTGTAATGCACATCAAGAAAAGAAAGACTCTTATTTCAGTATTACTGATATATAGTTTTTGTTAATATTTTGTATTAGATTTTTTCTTTATTTTTAGTTTTCATTTTAATTTAATTCAAAGTTGTTGTAATTTTGTTGTATTTCATTTTTATTAATTTTTATTTTTTATTATTTATAATTTGTAAATGTCCATTGGTAAGTTTTTTTGTTTAATAATAATAATAATAACACTGATGAGAGAACAAATAAATGTCAAACATCATTCTGGCTCATTCATGACACTGGAAATGAAAGGTCAAGTTGAGTACAGTGCATGGTGGGATACAGTATTTCTTATAGTGTGCAACTCTGGTTGCATACTGGATGTTTTAGCAGATGTAAAATAGGTGCATACTGAGCACACTGCTCAACATACTATTACTGCAGAATAGTAGGTGGTAGTGTCCTATTTCATTATTTACAAAAAAATTAAATGGAAAATGCTTCCTCAACATACTTTTCAACAATAGTGAAACATCAATTGTGTATAAGGGCGTTTCTTCAACTAGGGGCACTTTTATCCTTGTGAAGTTGAATAAAAAAAACTCGTTCAAAAGTCACGTAACACAGTCTCATAAGTTTAAATAATTTGTCTAGTTTTAAGGTCTGTAAGAGGACAAACTTAGATTACAAGAGAAATTGTTAATATTTTACATTTTTTCCAACCTGCAATGAACAAATGTCATTTCCACCACATCTCAATATACAGCTGTTATTTAAAAATAGAATAACTTATGCCACTCAAGAATTGTCTAAGATCATTTTTGTAACTAGTTTTACCAGTTTTTCCACAATGTACAATAATTATACATTTGTCAATGAGATAAATTAACTGCCCTAAGGACCAAATGCTGAACTGTACACCTGTCACACTATGAAATGTAATATTGGTTTGGGTAAGAGCTTATTAGAAAATAAATACCTTGAATTTTTATATTAAGTAGAGCATGATCTCATAAATTGTGGATACATTTTTAATGTGTGATGAGAACTTTTTAAATATTTTTTAAAAATGTGTGTGGTGATGGAAATGACAGGGTGTTGTGGAAATGACAATGAATTAACGTGAATGTAGAGAAACAGTAGAGATATTTATTAGAAAAATTCTTAATCTCATCACACTCAAACTCAATTCACAAAGTCATTAAACATAACCACACCTGTTTTTAGTGTAGTGCTGAGTTTGATGTATAAAACTGATTTGTCTCAAAGATAACGGTTACAGTGCATACTGTAAATAACTGACACAACTGATGGCAAGGCAAAAATATAAGCAATAAATGATGCATCAAAATTTCAACATTGTGAGATAATCATGAGGCTATATAATTGTGAGAGTTTGATACTGAAATGTTCTCATTGGTCTCTTAAATGAACACCCATCTTCTGTAAAGAGTAACTGTAAAGAACACCTGAAACTGTATCACAAAGAACATAAAAGTGCCCATAGTCTAAGAATCACCCATAAATAAAATGAAAAAAGAAAAAGAAAAGGGTTTTAATGAAAAAGAATGTAAATATGAAAGGAAATTACAAAGTGCTTTATACCCCAGACTGGAACAAATAGTGATTAATAATAGAATTTGCCACCAAAGCACCAATAGCTAGATATTTGAAGTAACATTTAAATACACTTATTCAAAATAACCAATTTAACAAACTGTGTTTATTTTAGCAAATAATTGTGTTTATTTAATCACTTTCTGAGTATTTTTTATAACCTCTTACATATTTCGTAAGCTCTTATATATTTTATTAACACTCTTTCAGTTAACATATGGGGTATTACTGTACAAGTCTCCATGATGATCGGAAGAGAAAATGTCAGACAACATAGGCTACTTCCCAACAAATCTACGTCCTCACAATCATGGACAGCAATCCATATATTATTCTCATTCCTAGAATATACTACATCTTTGCCAAACTAGCAGTGTTTTTGACACCCTTTTTGACCACAGCTTTTTCCTCCAAATAATGGGCTTACACTTATTCAACAATAAATGAAACGCATGAAGTATTTTATCTCAAACTATACTGGATGAATAAATATGCATAAATATTTAATAACATTTAATCATAAAATGATGATTATCGCACACAATGACCTCTTGGACCAGTTGTAGAAGTAGGCTACTTTGGTGTTTTGTTGCTAGTATTTAGCCCTATGTATACACAAAAACATGGTATTACTCTGGTAGTGAATCACTCCAGCTATTTTGCAGAAAATGGTTTGTGTTTGTGAATGTCTAGCCTGTCTAGAAGTGTTAGTGAATAAAGTGACTACAGTCAGTGTGCTGGGGTTCGCGCCTCTCGAGCTCATGTACTGGTTTTATATTGCTGTGCTGGGCGCAGAGAGAAGAGAAACCCCGTAGCAGGAACTAGCTAAGCAGCCTTTAGCATCCAAGATGGCGGGAGCAGACAGCGACGACTCTCTTTACCCTATTGCCGTGCTAATTGACGAATTAAGAAATGAAGATGTTCAGGTAAACAAAATACGCATTTTAACACCAAGTTCTAGATTGAGAAATAGACTCGAACGCGTAGAGGCTTGAATGGACAGCAGTAGCTAACAGCAACCAGTAATGTGGGCCTGTCCTAGTTTAGCCAGCCGGCTAGCAACGAGAAGATAATTCAGCAATCAAGACTCTGCAGGATTATATATCAAATTCAAAGACGGATAAAGCCACAAACGTGCCGTTTAGCATACCCAAATGTATTATTAGGTGTGTGTGAAATGACTTGGTTTCGTGTGTAAATACAGTGTTAACGCAGAGCAGTTTGTGCGGTTGCTAACACGGCTAGTTCTGCGACTTAACTGTGGTAGGTCATTGAGTCGCTTAATTATTTAAATCGAGATGTACTTTTTGTGTATACCCATGGCACTTTTGTTTTGTATTTGTAGTTCAAGCATTAAAAAAAAATGTAAATAGAGAATCACAGCATTTCATTACAAGACGTTTTAAAGCACAGACTAAGTATGACTCAAATGTTGAATAGTTTGCAATGTGAACACATTAACGACACACTGACACTTATTAAGCGAAAAGCTCATCCAGCAACCGGTAGCGACGAGAAGATAATTCAGTGACACTTCAAATGTATTAGTTAACTTAATTCATATTTAATGTATTAAATGTGTATTATATATTTTGTTTAGAATGGTAAAATACACCAATTGGTGATTATTAGCTACAGTCACTATAAGGTGAGCTCATTCCCCTCTCGTTAAAAAAATACAGGGCTGTGCTGCTAATTATAGGACTGGAATCAAGAAATATGAATCAAGAATAAATAAATGGTCTAGTCTTTTTGATCTCAATGGATTGTTATCAAACCATAATTTTAGAGTTTATAAGTTGTAAACGTAGACCAGTAGTCTGCTTTGCTGTCAAATATACTCTCCTCTTACAGATTTCTTGCCTTTTTCCCTGTAGTTACGATTGAACAGCATTAAGAAACTGTCCACCATCGCTTTAGCTCTGGGCGTCGAAAGAACACGCACGGAACTTCTGCCTTTCCTCACAGGTGTTTTTTTTAAGGACTGCTGGCTTATTTCCTAGCCGATATGAGTATAACAGATTTATTTTAGGTGTAGTAAACTCTTCTTGTGCATAACTCTCAGTTTCTCATTTTCTGATTGATCAGATACCATCTATGATGAGGATGAAGTACTGCTTGCTCTTGCTGAACAACTGGGGAACTTCACCATGCTGGTTGGAGGCCCTGAATATGTGCACTGTCTCCTTGTAAGCTTTTTGACTTGATTTCATACTGAAATTGACTAAGTGAAATAATTCTGAGTTTGAATTTGTTTGCTTGTTACTTGCTGACTTGTGTATTGTTTTTTTCAGCCCCCTTTGGAGAGTTTGGCTACAGTTGAAGAGACGGTGGTGCGAGACAAGGCAGTGGAGTCCCTGCGGAAGATCTCCCATGAGCACTCTCCAGTGGACCTGGAAGTACACTTTGAGCCTCTGGTGAAGCGTTTGGCCAGCGGTGACTGGTTCACATCACGTACCTCTGCCTGTGGACTCTTCAGTGTCTGCTACCCACGAGTTTCCAGTACAGTCAAAGCTGAGATCCGCCAGTAAGTTTAACACATTATGAGAAGCGTTTTGCTATAATACTACGTTTTTATTTTGGAAACGGTGATTAATTTAAAACAAGATTGTTCACACCAAGAGCACACCGAGAAAGCACTTAAAAAAATTAACAATGCAGATTACACTCACTTTACCATCACTTTTTTTTAAGTCACTATGAATTCAAAATGAACAGTTCTTTTTTTTTTTTAATGGAATATATTGCAGTATTTATTACTGTCTGACTTATCTGTGCACTTTTTTAAAAATGTTTTTTACATTCTTGTGTCTTCGTAATCTTTCATCAAAAATTCAGCCGAATTCCTAAATGTAGTAATTATTTTTTAAACATTAATGTAGTACAATCATTTAATTTAAATCCGCATAAATTAAAAATGACAATGAAATAAATTCTGGCATTTAAATAATATAGGTGTTGTAATATAAGGTGATAGGTAGGTGGGTGAATCTAAAAAAATATATATAATTATATATGACCATTAAGATTTTTTTTTTTTTTTTAGTAATTACCCTAAACCACAAAAGGGATTCTCATTACTGTTAATTCTGGCAAATATATAAATGTGCTAATAGTTTTTACTATATTGCAGTAAAAAGATTAATGTAATGCAATCATTTTATTTAGATCAGCAGAAATATAAAAGACAGTGCAAAAAATAACTGCCTTTAAAATCATAAGTATTGATATTTCAATTTTCCTTTGCATTACAGTGAGAATTTTAGTGAAAATGAGCTTAATTGTCATGAAAATAATGTCACAATGGAAAAAAAGGTGCTAAAGCAGACGTAATTTACTGTAAGTGAAATAAAATGTATTTCTTTTGATTTTGGAGTAAAACATGATCCGGCCATGTTTTAACAGATTTCATAATATTCACACCAGTATAAATGTATATCAAATGCAATCGCACTTTTCACATCACTTCGTTCTCTCGATGTGGCATATTCTTTGTATTAACAATATCAGCAGCTGTAAAACAGGGTTCCAGCTGGCTTATATCTTACTGAGTTTTATACTGAACATATAACACATTCTGACGTCAGACACATTTTTGTCCGTGGTGTGAATGGGTCCATAGGAATGTATTGCTTAAATGTATTATTTATTGGGGTAATTATTCACTCTCAGTGTGAATAGCTATTTAGATTAAGCGTAATTATAGTTACAGAGTGTTAATGTTAAAATAACAAGTGGAAAGGAAAATCACTACCTCATCGTCTTCATTTTCCGTTTAATTGGAAACATGTTAACACATATATCATCTCTCCTCAGGCACTTCCGTACCCTGTGTTCTGATGATACTCCCATGGTGCGCCGTGCAGCCGCCTCCAAGCTGGGTGAATTTGCCAAAGTGTTGGAGCTGGAGTATGTCAAGAGTGACATCATTTCTCTCTTCACTGCATTGGCATCTGATGAACAGGTCTGGTTTCAGTAATACTCACTAAAATATACACACTGACTCTTAATTCCGTCATTACTCAAACCACAGCATAAAGGCTCTGAGCACATGTCGCATGACAAGACCATTGGAGGCTTGAAAGGTTTTCATTGTGTTTATGTAACTCAGTGCTGGAGCAGAGTTGAATGGTAAATATCAAAGTGTTTTCTTCTGACATCTGAATGCAAACATTTACATCACTGTAGGACTCTGTTCGTCTCCTGGCTGTGGAGGCCGGCGTCAGTATTGCCACTCTGTTGCCTCAAGAGGATCTGGAAGCTCTGGTAATGCCCACTCTGCGCCAGGCAGCAGAAGACAAATCCTGGAGGGTTCGCTACATGGTTGCAGACAAATTCTCTGATGTAAGCCAAAAGCAAATCATGCGAGAAGTTCATTATATGTAATTGAATTTTATTGGAAAATCCTAGTGTTTTTTACAGAATTCCATTTTCATGCAGCAGGGTGGCCCCCACCCATAATTCTCATCATGGGCATAACTACATTACCAGGGCTCTATGCTTACTTTTCTTTTTCAAAAATTTAGGATCACGTTAAAAATTTTAGGAGCACCTTCTAATCAATAATCCAAAATTTATCAAAAATTAGCCTTCCCATTACAAGGTGATATTTGACTCAAAGTGATTTACAGTGGAATTTAGTTTTTACCTTTGTAAATGGCATTTTTCTAACTTAAGTTATGTTATAGTATTTATATATAAAGTAATATATAGTATATATAAAGTATTTCATACTTAAAAGTATGTCATCTTTTGTCAAATTCTTTAAAAATGATATTTTATAAGCTTTTTAAAAATTGTAATTAAAACGACAGAATAAGAACAAGTAGAATTGGAAAATCCTAGTGTTTTTTACAGAATTCCATTTTCATGCAGCGGGGTGGCCCCCACCCATAATTCTCATCATGGGCATAACTACATTACCAGGGCTCTATGCTTACTTTTCTTTTTCAAAAATGTAGGATCACGTTAAAAATTTTAGGAGCACCTTCTAATCAATAATCCAAAATTTATCAAAAATTAGCCTTCCCATTACAAGGTGATATTTGACTCAAAGTGATTTACAGTGGAATTTAGTTTTTACCTTTGTAAATGGCATTTTTCTAACTTAAGTTATGTTATAGTATTTATATATAAAGTAATATATAGTATATATAAAGTATTTCATACTTAAAAGTATGTCATCTTTTGTCAAATTCTTTAAAAATGATATTTTATAAGCTTTTTAAAAATTGTAATTAAAACGACAGAATAAGAACAAGTAGAATAAGAAACATAAGTTACCAATCAAATAAAATCAGTATTAACAAACTTAATTTGTAGAGGTGGCACAGAAGGACACAAAAGTGGCTTGGTGTACATTTAATGAGGCTCAGAGGTGGCATGAGTGCAATTAAATCCATAAATTCATGATGAGATTAATGTTT
>NW_015552536.1:721807-728106 GCF_001515605.1 Sinocyclocheilus anshuiensis
TTGTGTTTTCACTGTTATACACTCGGGGGCGCTATTACACATCTTCTGAACGAGGACAAAACCTCCCGAACAAAAACACGTGAACAGGACGGAGAAACTAGCGATCTATTATGTAAACAGATGCATATGAAAAATGATGCGATCATCAGCAATAAACAGCATATAAATGAAAACTGCATAATGTTACGGAGTATAATGTTGATCCAGGAAGTGGTATATGTCTGTGCAAGCTTTGGAGGTATTGATGGAAGCGATTTACTGGATTTATGCTTTGATAATCATACTGAATATTATCCAGATGTAGTGTTTGATAAAAATGTGATTTTCTCACCTTTTTGCTCAATTATGCAGTTTTTATGAAACCTACCTATATTCAAGTGTTGATAAAAAAAGAATGCGTTAAGCTAGAATAAAACAGATTTTGGTGTATTACATATTCAAATATTCATACAAAGCAAGTGACTGTCTTTATGAATGGATAATCATGAATTACTGACTCATTAGATTCGTTTAAAAACGCCCCTTCATTCATAAACGAAACACCGCTGTGTTTGAATGGAGATTCGCAGCGGCTCCGCTGTGTCTTTGTTTTAAACTATTTTCGACGATGAAATAGAGCAAAATCAGACAATGATATAGTCAGACAATGTAAACCACTTAATATTAAGTTGTTTATTGAACTGTTGTATTAAATCAGTATTTACAAACTCCCTTAAAAATCATTAAAAGCTGTCACTCATCTTAGTTCATCGCGATCTCACATTTATAATCAATGAAGCTCTCTACACTGCACAATGAATCTCTTATTTACACCCCGTCTACACTTTGCTTATGAAAGGATTTGTGAGATATGTCTGTGATGCATTACTCAACTCTGCAAAAACGCGTAGAAACCTTTGAAGCTCCCCTGAGCACAATCACAAATATGATAATGATCGGGTCAGTCGCACTGGTGCTCCTAAAAATTTTGTCATAGTCGCACGCAGTAGTCGCATGCGACTGAAATGGTCACACTGTAGAGCCCTGATTACTGTTTAAGTTTTGGGTTGGTAGGATTTTGAAAAGTGTCTTATGCTCACCAAGACTTCATTTATTTAAAAACAGTAATATTGTTAAATATGATTTCAATTGAAAATAACTCTTTTCCATTTTATTATCTTTTTTTAAATGTAAATTGTTTCTGTGATGGCAAAACTGAATTTTCAGCAGCCATTACTCCAGTGTTTTGGTGCTCAAAAAACATTTATCACAGCTGAAAATGGTTGTGCTTTTTAATATCTTTGTGGAAAATATATTTTCAAACAAATCTGCAGTCTGTTGAAGCGACTGCTACTCTGTGTGTGCCTGTGTAAGCTTGGCTTAAGTGAGTGCAATATAAGCGGAGTAACAACTCTGACAGTTGATCCAATAATGAACTTGTCAGACTGATAAAAACTACTAAATCTTGTGTGGTTCATGAATGTTGTTTCAGTAGTTGTAGAGTTCTACCACTGAATAGCGATGCAGCAGTCACTTCTGTGTGATGTGAATTTGTGCACCCTTTATCTTTGTTTTATAGTGCTAATGTTATATAAGCTACCTGGAAACCTCTTCCCTGCTAAGGTTCAACAGCTAGATCACAGTTTCAGGATGCCACCTCAAAAGAGTTCACTGGTCTCTATAATCCTGCTGTGATGCACACTGCTCATTGTTGTGCAACTTTACCTAAATGCAGTTCCTTTCAATATTATTTTGTCATGTCATGGAATGATTTTGGATTATCCTGGGCCACTTGAAATGTTAGATATTTTAAAGGAAACAAAATGTTGAATGTAGTTAGAAATACCTAGCAAAATCCTGGGTTAAAAAGCAATGATCAGGCATTTTTGTGCCTGTACCACATCTAATGAACCGTGCTAGAATAGCCTTGATTGTATCCTAGCATGCACCGGAAGTGCCTTTGTCCTCGAGTCTGCAGGAAACGCTGAAGTGCTACTGTGAAATGGAAATGTGAAGTGACATGCTTGTCTCTGTGAATTTACAGCTGCAGAAGGCTGTGGGTCCAGAAATCACAAAGAATGACCTCGTGCCAGCCTTCCAGAATCTTCTGAAAGACTGTGAGGCTGAAGTTCGCGCTGCTGCTGCAAATAAAGTCAAAGGTGAGAGAAGACCCCAAAGCAGCCATGTAATATGTGAAAATAATGTTGAGTACCTCTGCTATTAATTTGCGTAATAGTTTTAAATAATCATAGTTAAGATATTTTCAGTAAAATAAGCTGCACAAGTCGCATAGGTCAAAATTACATTGTTGAGAGAAAAAAAAAACAGATAAAATGCACAAGTGTATGTCACATTTTATTATAACATTCAAAAATAATGTAAACAAACAGGTAAAAAAAAAAACAATTAAAATGTATTTTAGTTCCCCTCACTTCACAAGAAATCATTTAAATTGAATGGACATTCAGAATAGAAATTAGAAATATAAGTATAGAACATGAATTCTAGTGACATTTATTATAAACACCAAGCCTAAACATATTTGTTTAAAGTAAAACTGAAACTACCTGCATGTTGGAAATGTGCTGTACAAATAAACTTGGGCTCACATATCTCTCATATTTAGCACAAATTCAAATGTGTGCACTTTGCACATTAGGGTTGGGCCGATAGACGATGCCATGGCTGACAGACATCACGATGTTGAACCGGCATCGTGATTCTTTTGACAGTGCCTTGCCACCCATAATTGATTGTTTGCTTCAGTTGCACTACCAATGACTGAAATGCTCCAGGAAAGCTCTTTTCATGCTGAGCTGATCAAAATGACCACAGCTGATCACAGTTGGAAGTCAAATGGCTTTGTGTGCCATTGAGAAGGTGATTAGCTACACCTGATTGAATTTACAAGTCACTTTTAGGAGAGGTGATCCTTTTTCCAGCTCCAACTGGTTTTTAATTTAGATACAGCTGGATAAATCAAAAACTGTGTCCGTCTTCATTTCAGGCTTCAAAGCAACAAAATTTGATTAGGTTTCACAAAAACCTACATGTTGTGAAAAATACTGTAATTTATAGACATATTTAGAATTTGCTGAAATTGCCTCTATTTTTTCAGTTTTTGTGTAGTCAGTTCCTCGCTTAAGGAATAAAATATTTAATATTTTGTCATATAAACAGCTTTTTTTTTGAGTTTCGTTTGTAGCCGGCATTTCAAACTGTGGTTCAAAGACTGCATGTGTCTAAAGTTCCATCTAGTCTGGAGTTAATTTGTAAATTTGCTCTTAAGAGTGTTTTTCTCTGATAATCATGAAATTTCAGTGGTATTGGCTACTGAAATGTTTGTATTGTGATGACTCTCATTGATTATTTTTCTTGTCCTCAGAATTCTGTGAAAATTTGCCAGAGGACAGTAGAGAGACGATCATCATGACACACATTCTCCCCTGTGTTAAGGTAAAATGCTATTTCACTAAGCACTTGTCAACATCTCTGCAATGCGTCACGTTTCAGACTGATCACTTGTGCATCATTGTTCCAGTGCTCATCACATTAAATTGGTGCACAGTTCCAATCCTGGTTCAGTTACTGGCAGATAACTCTTGAGTCAGCATCTGTTCTCTAAGCGTCTAAGACTTAAACAAGATCAGATTAACAGCGTGGCATTGTGTCTGTGCTCTGACCTACTGCCTGCAGCAAAACTAGAATACTTTTCTGCTCTGGATCGTGTTTACTGTATATCAATCACTGTTTTCTCCTGTATTGTAAGAAGCATAGTGTTCTGGTGAAAATGACTTTGTGCAGACTCAAACCTCTGTTGAACCTTTTTTATGTTGAACCTTTTTTTAAAACCTCTTAAACTTTTTTTTTTATGGTAGTGTATGTAGTGTAACATATTTAATATGGTTATTTTTGCTGGAAATTCAGTGCATATTTGTGCACAATCCAGGGAATTCAGTACAATACAAAAGTTCTTCATTGATTTTCCTTTCATTTGAAACCAGAGAGGCACGATCCAAAAGCAAGATTCTTAACAGTCTAACATCTGAAAAAAATAAAAGCTTGACATTATGTAACACTTGAGCTAAAAACAAACTTAAATCAGTACCAAAATACAGTCCTGCCCACTGATAGCCAAAATATATCTGCCAGTGTTACATTTAAATTTACCATTGTATCCTTACTGTTTTTACGGTCACGTGGTCCATCTAGTAATACCCTCCGGTAGGATCAGTAGCAAAATACTCAAGATCCAGTATATACTGATACCAGTGAGATTTCACAGTTCATGTAGACTTCAGGTATTATACGTGATTAGTGGTCGACCGACATGTTTTTTGACAGCCGATGCCGATATCTTGGAAAGCAGGGTGGCCGATATAAAGCCGATATAATTGTATTTATTTTAATTAATATGTAAGAAATTTGAAATCATTTGAAAATGGATTAAAAAATACATTTGTAAAATAAACACTTGTACTTTAGATGACAAAATATTTTCCACAAATAAGTAAATATTTAATAAAAATATAATTAAAAAGGAAGTAAACTGTAACCAACAGAGCACTCAGTATTCTGGGAAGTTTGTGTGCATTGGGAATCATATTTTTTCAAATAAAGCCAAGGTAACCGCGTCCTGGGAAAATGGCACGTATGGTCACCCTACATTGATGGCAATGTGTTGTTTGCTCCTTTGTCAATAGGAACTTGTCTCAGACACTAATCAGCATGTGAAGTCTGCTCTGGCGTCAGTCATTATGGGTCTCTCCACCATCTTAGGCAAAGACAACACCATTGAGCACCTGCTTCCCCTTTTTCTGGCCCAGCTCAAAGATGAGGTAAGCCTGCTGTGTGTGTGTGTGTGTGTGTGTGTGTGTCTGACAGAGAGACAGACAGCACAGGTCTGGCTGAGGTAATTTGCGTCATGTTCCAGTCACAGATGATACTTCTGTGCAACTGCTCACTTTGATCCTGTCGAGGTGAGGCATTGCTAATGCTAGCCTTTTAGTGGAAAGCAGAAAGCATTGAAGTGAGAGATGAATGGATGAGTGCGGCACACTATCTCACGTCTCATCTCTTTATTTGCTGGGGCTTTTTGTTGCTTGCTGCTGTCTGTATTGCGATCGCTCTTCTTTAAACTGCTTGGGAGAAGTCTTTGAACATCTGTCAGTCACAGACAAAATAAATAGAACAAAGCCACCTGGACTAGGCCTGTCGCGATAATTAAATAATGTTTAAAGCATTCAATTTGCACGGACCGAAAGTCACGCGGAGAACACGTGATCATGCAGGTCACATGCTTCACAAGATCTCACAACTGGATTCGACTTAAGTTTGCAAGGTTTGTGAAATAAAATTTTCATTAGCCATTCAAAGATTTGTTTAAATGATGTAAATGCATATTTGCTGAATGCTGACAGCAAACGAGAAAGTATTATAATGTTTGCCTTTCTATTACTAATAATCATGTGAAGTCTGCTCTGGCGTCAGTCATTATGGGTCTCTCCACCATCTTAGGCAAAGACAACACCATTGAGCACCTGCTTCCCCTTTTTCTGGCCCAGCTCAAAGATGAGGTAAGCCTGCTGTGTGTGTGTGTGTGTGTGTGTGTGTGTCTGACAGAGAGACAGACAGCACAGGTCTGGCTGAGGTAATTTGCGTCATGTTCCAGTCACAGATGATACTTCTGTGCAACTGCTCACTTTGATCCTGTCGAGGTGAGGCATTGCTAATGCTAGCCTTTTAGTGGAAAGCAGAAAGCATTGAAGTGAGAGATGAATGGGTGAGTGCGAGGCACTGTCTCGCGTCTCATCTCTTTATTTACTGGGGTTTTATGTTGCTTGCTGCTGTCTGTATTGCGATCGCTCTTCTTTAAGCTGCTTGGGAGAAGTCTTTGAACATCTGTCAGTCACAGACAAAATAAATAGAACAAAGCCACCTGGACTAGGCCTGTCGCGATAATTAAATAACCGTCTAATCACAATTATTTGATCTAATCGATAAATACAATTATTGTGCCTTTTATACGAGACAAGGGGGAGTCATACACCAAAAGAAACAGAAGAGCACCAGTTTGCTTTTCATGCACTGTATAGCCTATACAGGGCTCCAGACTCATTCTTCCCACTGGTCGCTGTTTTGCAGCTAACTTTCTCAGTTTTTTTTTTTTTTGCTACAACATGGGATTAATCAGTGCATGCTGATGAACTTTTATCATAGTTTATAGGTATATGGAAACAAAACTGGTTAACATTCAACCTGTTCTTTTTCCTCTTTTGCTATGTTATAAACAAGGTGTCCTGACATTTTATCCTACCCAG
>NW_015552536.1:728219-728891 GCF_001515605.1 Sinocyclocheilus anshuiensis
AAATGCATAAAGCGCAGCATAATTTGAAATCACAAATTTAATGTTTAAAGCATTCAATTTGCACGGACCGAAAGTCACGCGGAGAACACGTGATCATGCAGGTCACATGCTTCACAAGATCTCACAACTGGATTCGACTTAAGTTTGCAAGGTTTGTGAAATTAAATTTTCATTAGCCATTCAAAGATTTGTTTAAATGATGTAAATGCGTATTTGCTGAATGCTGACGGCAAGCGAGAAAGTATTATAATGTTTGCCTTTCTATTACTAATAATATAAAAGCAATCATTAAAATACTTTTTGTATACATTTGAATTCCTTTGTTTAACAGTTCTATAGGATTATTAGACAGACTTCTATCCGTATTAGACAGAACTGTTAACGACGACGGCGAACAAGAGGGAGTCAGGGAGAACGTGAGCACTGTGTTCAGGCGCTGTCACTCTCAGCGCCGTCAAAATAAAAGTCTCGAACGCATCGGCCAAACAGAAAAACTGATTGGCCGATATTTGGCATTTTTCAAATATCCGCATCGGCCGATAAGTTTTTCTGTGCCGGCCTTGGCGATATATCGGTCGACCACTATACGTGATTATTTGAGAGTTTTATTGAAGCATTGATAGTCATTGATGTAGGGTGACCATACGTGCCATTTTCCCAGGACGCGTCCTG
>NW_015552536.1:728916-729482 GCF_001515605.1 Sinocyclocheilus anshuiensis
ATAGCCTATACAGGGCTCCAGACTCATTCTTCCCACTGGTCGCTCTTTTGCAACTAACTTTCTCAGCTGGTCGCACGGGCACATGATTTGGTCGCAATTTTTTTTTGCTCTACAACATGGGATTATTCAATGCATGCTGATGAACTTTTATCATAGTTTATAGTTATATGGAAACGAAAGTCGTTGACATTCAACCCGTTCTTTATCATCAGTAGTATTATTTGTGATTTAAATTGTGAATGGGTGTTTCTTTCTCTTTTGCTGTGTTAAGCCGCAGGCTTCGGATGCTTTCACTTGCGAATTCGCGATCTTGTTGTCACTGTTTTGCTTACTTACATCTACACACCTTTCATTTTTTTAAGACTAAAACAAAAGATGGATTAATTGTTATCCTTAATTAAAAAGCACAACAACAATAAATCAAGATACAATGACAAACTAGCTTACAAAACGTTTAACAAAAATTAATAAGATGAGGCATGGCACACACCACATGCTGTATTATATACCAACTAATAAATTACAGAACGTTTAGCAAACACTGAGGAATCAAATAAATAAATAAA
>NW_015552536.1:730193-732530 GCF_001515605.1 Sinocyclocheilus anshuiensis
CAGTCAGCATAAAACTCTCTCTCCAAGATGATATATTCCCATTATAATACTTTAAGTTTAAGGAAGGAAGGAATTAAAACAAACAGAAAGATTATTAGAAGCCTTTTTCTCATGATTTCTATCTTATATTCATGAATGTATTTTGTAAGAATACAAAGAGTTAACTGAATAAACATGTTTAAATTGTATAATGTGCAACAAAGATTTTTTTTCTCCAAGATATTGTTTTTGCTGCTAAATTATACAGTCAGCTAGTTTTATTTCATATCTTAAATTAATCAATTATATAATGAAAGCCATAAAAACAGACAGTTAATCGCGATAATCGGCATAATCGCCAAAGCCCTAAAACAGACAATCGCAACAACCAGGACTATTTTTAGACAATTAATCGTCAGCCAAATTTCATAATCGTGACCGCCCTAACCTGGACTGCAGCGTGCATTGATCCATGTTTTAAGACGGGAAGCAGTTTTCTATTCTGTGTCAGTTCTTGCGCTGTTGTTCAGCAAAAAGAAAAAAAATCCTGTCATATAGTTGTCAGCCTGTGAATTTTGATAAACTTGATGCTGTGCAATGATACACTGGTATTTAATGGTTAACATTCTTGCTGACTGCATGTAGAGATTAAAGGGGTCATATGATGTTGCTAAAAAGAACATTATTTTGTGTATTTGGTGTAATGAAATGTGTTTATGCGGTTTAAGGTTAAAGAAAAAATTGAAATCGCATCATATGACCCCTTTAACATACAGTGCAACATGCTGTTTTAATTGCAGACAAATTGCTTGATTGGGACAGTTTAATGAATCATTTAAACCATTTGGTGAATCATTTTGAATCGATTACAAATAAAAGTACAAAAAAAATCTGTAATTTTATTTGTTGGGAAAATGGTATAAGAGATGGTATTTTTAGTATTATTTATATACTATTATAGTGCTTATTGATTGTGTTTATGGGGTGCAGTCTAACATGTTAATGCTTCATTTAAAAAAAAAATATATATATTTTGAATAAAATATTTTTCACATAATTTACCTTTACTCTTTACTTTACTTAACTCTGTCCCTTCTCCTATAAACTCGCTGATCATTTCCTGCTTTTATGAAGCCCCTCCCTCAGGAATACGGGATGGACTCTGATTGGTTAGCTAGTCCAGTGTGTTGTGATTGACTAAACCGCCTCTAGTGTACGTCTAAACAATGATTTTTTGTGGTAGAAATAGTCCAATGCATTACATCATTCATTTCAGGGTTTGTACAACCTTTTGAGAGAGAAATTCAAGCACTTTTCAACGGCTTTCAAGCATTTCACACAACTATTTCTAACTAAAATGATCCAGTTTGAATGTTATTTTTAATAGGATGACCAAAATATACTTTGTGGTAAACAAACACTTATGTAAAATTGAAAAAATACATCAAATCACAATTATAACCAGTAGACGGCAGAAGAGGAGCACTTATTGACTTATTAGTCATTCATTTCTACTTTTTCTCTATATTTTGAAATTATAAATCAGTATTATAAAATATCAAATCATCAAGAACTAGTGCTTTCCTGTCAAATCTGTATAAACAATAAACAAAAGAAAAATAAACAAGAAATGAACATGTAATATTATTAGTAACTGCACGTATTAATGCAACGCAATAGTAATTTTATGATTAAATGATTAAAACCACCCCCAGCGCTACCAGATCTGCTCCTGGCGCCACCATCTGTAGAACTTAGTGGCGCTGGTGCCACTGCTCTCAAATGTTAGTCTGGAGCCCTGCATAATGCTTCTCATAGCTATGTGAAAATAAGTGTATAAATTAGAGGTCGACCGATAGTGGATTTTGCCGATACCGATAGCTAGCTTGAACCACACTGGCCGATACTGATTAATTAACCGATAGTTTTAAAATTGATACTGAACAAAAACTAAAATAGTGCTTTATCTTTATGTACTGAGCCATACTAATAGTAGTAGTAGTAAAAATAATAATAACAATAATAGTAATAGTAAATGTTGAAATTAACACACTCTAACAAGGAACAATACTTACACAGCTTTCATTAATCTTAGGCAAACGTTTTGCTGAAAATGCACAATACACAATTCATTATGTACATTAACAACGATTCGGGACCAATATCATGTAATTTAAAGGAAAACTATGTGAATGGCGCTCTGTGGTGCGGCAGGATATTCTGTAGGCTGCATTTAAATCCGCGTCTGAAGTTTCCCGCTCTGCTCAGCGTGCAGTATCACGTGTCTAAACTAATAGCACGTGCTGTCAGTGATTTCAACCACTAGAGGCCGCTCTCGCACTGTGTAATGACCGCAGA
>NW_015552536.1:732771-760304 GCF_001515605.1 Sinocyclocheilus anshuiensis
TGAGTAACAAATATTAAAATTAAATAATGATTGTACATTGATCAATTTTAGTTCATTAATGTAAACTTCAGTCAATGAAACTTTAAAATGTTTAAATCTATTAGTAAATGTTGAAATTAATACACTCTAACAAGCAACAATAATTCCAAAAACTATCGGTATGGACTTTTGCAGAAACCCGATAGTTCCAGTAATCAACTATCGGTGCCGATTAATTGGCAAAACCGATACATCGGTCGACCTCTAGTATAAATGGAACGGTTCATTGTTGGAGCTGAGCTGATGATCTGAATGAGAGAGAGAGAGAGAGAGAGATGCAGGACGTTTGCAGAGCAGGGCGACTAGAGGAACAGGATTGAGAACCGCTGTTTTAGAACATTGATTTTGATATTCGTGAAGATTCATATATGAATAGATTTTTACGTGCACCTCTAGTTTTCTCTTCCTCTTCTCTAAAGCAGCGCAGCATGGCCTCGCCCCCTTTGCTGCATGTTCCCGGGGGCGGGGTTTATCTGGGTATGTGACGTCACAAACCCGGGAAGTAACTCGTTGTAGTCCCTACAAGCCGTTTTTGTAGACATTAAACTGCCATAATTTTAAAAGATGATATCTCTGTTTGCATTGAACTTTTAGCGTCATAACTTTGCAGATATTGTTTATGCTCAAACAGCAACATTACACACTAACATTAAAAAAGTTAAATCGCAATCAACCACCCTTTTAATTTTTGTTTTAGCTTTAGTATTTTATTTAGTTGCATCTAAGTTTTGCATCTAATATTTATATATATTTTTTCAATTAAACAAAAATATTTGTAATAGTCGTACTTGCTAATAACGGCACTCAATTTTATTGGTTATTTTTTTAGCATGTTGTCTGGAATGTTAACATTTTTGTCATGTCCTTCCTGTAGTGTCCAGAGGTTCGCCTCAACATCATCTCCAACTTGGACTGCGTGAACGAGGTGATTGGAATCCGCCAGCTTTCCCAGTCTTTGCTTCCGGCTATTGTTGAGCTAGCTGAGGATGCCAAATGGCGAGTGCGACTGGCAATCATTGAGTACATGCCCCTTCTTGCTGGACAGCTGGTGAGTCCCGACCGTCAGTGTCCTAGAATGCTTTATCCTAAACTAGAGTTCGGAATATTCCATCATTCAGTTCTCATTCTTCAGTCTCTCTTAACAGTTTAAAGCATTTAACTAATCATCCTGTTAGTTTATTGCTGCCTTGTCGTCTTGGGTCGTGTAAGCTAATCTAACTTATAAGAGGTATCCTTTTTTTTTCTCTCTTTCTCGTGCTTCCAGGGTGTAGAGTTCTTCGACGAGAAACTCAATTCTCTGTGTATGGCGTGGCTCGTCGATCATGGTAGGTTACTTCTAAGGAACGTTCATAATTTCCTTTTAAAATGTTCAGCTCTTACCCGTAATGTTGAATGTGAGAGGTAAAAAATCTAGTTATTTTTGCAATTGTTTGCTTGTAACACAAATAGAAAAAATAAAAAAAATAGAAATAGCTGTTATAATGTGTTGGAGTCTGTCAGGGGTCTAACACTTTGGTCTCTGTGATCTTCAGTATATGCCATCAGAGAGGCAGCCACCTGTAACCTGATGAAGCTGGTGGAGAAGTTTGGAGCAGAGTGGGCACAGAACACCATTGTGCCCAAAGTGCTGGGCATGGCTAATGACCCCAACTACCTGCACAGGATGACTACCCTCTTCTGCATTAATGTGAGTCAGAGCTTATCAGCTTTAACAAACAGCTGCTGAGTCACAGAGGAATGTATGGAGCTGATGCACTAGGTGGAAAAGCGCAGTTTGATGGACATTTTGACCTTAAAATATATTAAAATCTGTCTCATATTCTCTTTGCAGTATGGTGCATCATCCATGAAATAGTATTTGGCTGCTATCAGTTTTCATGATTGATATTAGATTTTCACTACATGATTGTCGTGGCCAAAAGAATTTACAATGATGATATTATTGCAATCTATAAAAATTGCGGGGGGAATCTTTCATCTTTAACCCCTGCAGCAGCACTGATGTGTGTAACGGTCTGTTTTAGGCTCTGTCAGAGGTGTGTGGACAGGAGATTACCACCAAACACATGCTCCCTGTAGTTTTCAAGATGTCCAATGACCAGGTAGCCAATGTACGCTTCAATGTGGCCAAGTCTCTTCAGAAGATTGGACCTGTGCTGGACAGCAAGTATGTGTTCATCCGCATTTATACAATACTCACATTTCTCTTAATGTGACTCACTTCAGCATTATGTCTCTCATTTTGTATTTTTTGATTACAGCTGTCTGCAGACAGAGGTGAAACCAGTACTGGAGAAACTTGCATCAGATCAAGACATGGATGTGAAATATTTCGCCCAAGAGGCCATCAGTGGTGAGTTCTGCAACTGCTGCTCTCGAGTGTTGTGCAACTGTTGATGCAATCCAAAAAGCTACTATCATTCTTAAATACAACCTGCATCGTTGCAAACTGATGACTCAGCATTATGTAACACTTAAAGGGGTCATATGATGCGATTTCAAGTTTTCCTTTCTCTTTGGAGTGTTACAAGCTGATTGTGCATAGATAAGATCCCTGAAGTTGCAAAGACTAAAGTCTCAAATCCAAAGAGATATTCTTTATCAAAGTTAAGACTCTGCCACGCCCCCCTAAAACGGCTCGTTCTAACACGCCCACACATATCTACCTCACTATGTGGAAATATTAGCATAATGCCGCCCAAATGTTCACGCAAAGAAAGAAGGCGTGGTTTCAGTAACCGCAGTAATGTTGAAGCAGCCATGTCAGACAGACGCTGTGTGTTTCAGTGCGAAAGCAAAAGCACTTTATTTGGCCTTCCAGAAGTAGATGCACGAGCGAGAGAGCGAGCGAGAGAGAGAGAGCGCGCGAGGGAGAGCGAGAGTTTTCCGACGAGTAAGGGGCGTTACATTTCCATTAAAGCATGTCAACATATTCTGTTACACCAAATACACAAAATAATGATCTTTAAAAAAGCATCATATGACCCCTTTAAGTTAAAAAACTAAAGACTTAAATGTGTTTAATTTAATATGAAAAACAGACAGTTCTGACGTTTCTTTTTGCTCTCTCCCTACAGTTCTTTCCCTGGCCTAATATACCTTCTTTGCTGAACGTAAGACCCATCTCTCAAGTTGACCTCCATTGTATTTATTGACATCTAGGATCATCCACTGGACTGTTTATGGAGAAACAATGTGCTCCGTTCCTTCTCAGTAAGAAATGTTTTAGGGATACTTGGCTTCTCTCAGTGTTTTGTTCAACTCTTTACCAAACAAACCATCTTGCTCTTCATTCTCTCACCCGATCTTCCAGCTGAGCCCTCTTGCTCTGTGTATCTTCACTTGCTAACCCTCAGCCTGGGGTCACACACTTAGATGGCGTTTTACTATCCGCTTAACTATGTAATGAAGCATCATAGGTTTAGAAAAATATAGATGTTTTGAGGCATCGGTTGTCCAGATTTAACGTCAGTCATCTGATCTGATTGACTGAATCACCTTTGCTCTTAGTGCTGATTTTAAGAGTTGACCCATGTATGCGCACAGCATGACAGAGGGGCGAATCACTACTGCACCTATCATTTGATTACTGTTCCTGTGCTCTGTCTTACACTGATTGTTGTTGAACCAAGACCCCATAAAACACTAGCCGCATGTCCGTTCTTTAGTGGCGGGCTCTGATACTGTTCCCCTATTCTCAAAGTGCTTATCTTCTTAAAGGGACCATGACAGATTTCCATCTGCTTCCTGTAACTGTTATAACAGAGGATGGGCTTTCCAAAACTGCCTATTTTATCTTCAGAAGGCAAGCATCTCCTTTCTGTGCCATTGACCGTGTTGCACATTTTCTCTTTTTGTTTCGTTTTTAAAAAGACGCTTAACTTGCGTCCTTTATATGAATGCATCTGCATGCCTCTTGCACACAGGTTCCATAGACGGTCAGTATATTGAGAAGCTCATTAATCACAGGGCATCTTAAACTCCCTCCCTTAACACATTGCTTTTGCCTGTGATGTTGACTGTCTGATTCTTCTTCAGCTTTAGAGTGCAGTCAGTATAGTAGTATCTTCTATGTTAAGAGTGTCATTAGAATGTGCTTCGGGTTTTATATGAATATGGTCACATTGCCCTTGATAGAAGGGAACTCAATAAAGAACGTTATATAACCCCATTTCACTGTGTGTGGACCTTCTGTAATCCATCAGGTCATATACAGTAAAACGCAATAAAGCATGAGGATGTGTCTAAGCTGGGAGTGGATTGCAGCAGAGCTGTTTATTGAAGGAGGCGTATCATGAGAAATCAGATTTCCTTCATCTTTGGAAATGAGTTTTTGCAGTAGGCTTTCATAGTGCACTCAACTCTCAGAACTCAAAACTTCTCTTCTCTCCAGAGGGAAAAAAACAACAACCCTAAACTATAAACTGCAAAAGCAGCTGGTTGAATTTCTGAAAATTGCTCATGTAATTCATTAAAGCACAGCTACCAGGAACTTGCCCTGCCACAGTGAGGTAATGGCAGGAGAGATCAAATTTAATTTTTTTGTAATTTTTTTTTTTTCAGCAAGGATGCATTACATTGATCAAAATTAACAGTAAAGACATAATACAATTTCTATTTCATATAAATGCTGTTGTCTTAAAATTGGATTGAATAAATATGTATCATGGTTTTCACAATAATATTAAGCAGAACAACTGGTTTCAATATTAACAGTAAATTTCACTTGGGTATCAAATCAGCAGATTAGAATGATTTCTGAAGGATCATGTGACACTGAAGACTGGAGTAATGATGCTGAAAATTCAGTTTTGCCATCACATGAATAAATTATTTTCTTAAATATATGAAGATAGAAAAGTTATTTTTAATGGTAATAATATTTCATAATACTGTTATTACTTAAAAAAAAAAAACATACACAAACAAACAAATAAATGAAGTCTTGGTGAGCATAATAGAAAAAAACTATCTTACCAACCCCAAACATTTGATAAGTAGTGCATGCAAATGTTCTGTTAATTTCATCATATATTACATGTACACTAAATACAGTTTTACAACTGGGTGGATTTCATATGTTTCAGTATCTCAATGGATATGTGAAAGCATATCTATAGTGTTTTTAATATTAAGGGGAATTTCCACATACACAAAATGGTCTGGATCTGAATCAAATTGATTTCGTTGCCGATTTTAAATAGCTTTGTAGGGTGGTGTATAAATATGAAAGCAACAAGTCTGTTGTACTGATATTGTTTTGATATTTATTATGTTGTTAAATGTCACATTTTTCCTCTTTTTAATTGTACTGTCAACTTTTCTCATTTTATTTACAAAACTGAACAAAAAAAGAGCTAAGTGATGAGAAATGAAGTCTGTCAGCCTCAGCAGCTCTGCAGATCCTTCTGAAAGATCCCTACTTTGAGAGAGCGTGTTTGGTTTATTTTTAACCCGTCACCTCGCATAATTGGTAGACTCAGTTTGGTAAATAAACTAAAGCCTGTCAGTCCCAACTGATAAAAAAAATTAGATTTTCATTTGGAAAACTGCATTCAAATCAAGATCTCATCACTACAGTTTATTAGATTTTAAAACCGCTACACAACTGGCATGCAAGGTCTAACAGCCTGAGAGAGCCGTCATGGCTTTGAGCGTTTGTTCTGACAAAGCTGTTTTCTCTGGAGTCTGAATGGTGGAGCTGCTGCTGTCATGCCTGCTGATGAACCGTTTACAGCTGGAACATAACGACTCACCTTTTGAGTGTTAGTGCCATTCTGCCCAGATTAATCATCAGGGGAAATTAACCAGCTCTATGCAACACATTGAACTCTATGCTGTTCATTCAGCAGCTATGTATAACGTTACATTTCACACACTGGCTGTTCCCGGGTTTGCATGATTTTTGCAACATTTCTACAGCTTATGTTACAATTTACACCAGTGATAAACTGCCTGCATCATATGGCTTATTTACAGCTTTTTCGTTCCAGGTTCAATAAGCTCTAGTTAAAAAGGATAGTTCACCCAAAAAGAAATATTCTGTCATTTTCGCACCCTCATGTTGAGTTTCTTCTGTTGGGCACAAAATATATTTTTATGAATGTGGTAACCAAAAAAAAAAAAAAAGGTCTGTGGCTACAATAAATGTTTTGTTTACCACATTCTTCACAATATCTTCTTTTGTGTTCTACAAAAGAAAGAATCTCATACAGGTTTGGAATGACTTGAAGTTCAGAAAATGATGACAGAATTTTCATTTTTGAGTGAACTATCCCTTTAAGATCTATCGTGCGACATGCTGACAAGAAATTAAAATACAAGAAACATAAAACTAGATTGTTTAATCATTGCTATTGACAAAAGACATGTTATTTGCCTAGCTCTGAATTTGCAGACAGCAACAGACAGTTCCTGAATGAATTTTTGTGTTTAACGAATTGAGGAAATAATGAATCGGTCCTTTTAAACAAATCAAATGACTCAGTGACTCACAGAAGTCTTGCTGCCATTTACTGCTGGTTTTAGTTTTTATAGTTGATACTTTAATCTTATTTTTGCTGTATAAATTCACTTGTACCCCCTCTGAGCTGCATCAACAGTCTGTGAAATTACATCTAAATGCCAGATTCAGCTTCTGTGCTTCCTCTGCATTGCAAAGAAGGGTTTCCTCTGTAATAGCCATAGTGTTTTGTTCTGAATAAATGGATCAATTCATTTTAGAATTTGACAAAACTGATGCATAGCCAATATTTAAAAAGGTTAGAAAAATGCCCCTTGGAAAACCTTTTAGATTCCTTAATGGAAAAAAATTATTTCTGTCACTTGTGGTGAGAGAATTCTTATTTAATTGCATGAAGTTTATGATATCATATGGATTCTGTATGGAGAAATCCGTCTCTGTCCATCTATGCTGTACAGACTAAATTCTCAAACTGACCAAAAATGTATGGATAACATTATACTAAAGTTTGGAAAAAATCGGATGTAATCAATTTTTTAAAAGAGCTTTGTATAATATCCAAACTCCTGTCATGACCATGTAACAAAATGAGGGTGAGTAAATGATGACAGAATTTTCCTTGTTGGGTGAATTGTCCCTTAAAGGGGTCATATGATGCGATTTCAATTTTTCCTTTCTCTTTGAAGTGTTACAAGCTCTTGGTGCATAAAGAAGATCTGTAAAGTTGCAAAGACTAAAGTCTCAAATCCAAAGAGATATTCTTTATAAAAGTTAAGAGTCAACCACGCCTACCTAAAACGGCTCATTCTAACACGCCCCCACATACCTACGTCACGATGTGGGAAGATTTGCATAACGCCGCCCAAATGTTCACGCAAAGAAAGGTGTAACTTTTATTCTCGCTGTAGTGTTCTTGCTGCTGCCGCCATGTCGTGAAGGCACTGTGTGTTTCGTTGTGAAACTACTTTGTTTGGCCTTCCAAAAGAGGACGATATCCGCTTCGTCATGCCTAGAGCTGATCCGTGCTGGTTGCTGAGGAAATATCAACTTCGCGTTGTGGATCGTGTATGCAACGCGTAACGCAACTGCTTATGCAACGCGTAAAAAGACAGTATATGTCATTATAATCCGTAATTATGTCCCCACTGGATGCAACAAATGTCTCGTTTATAATGGGTTTTAATGTTTTTGTCTCGTCGCTCCGGCCGGGACACGGCATCACAGTATGGTAAGGGGCGTAACATTTCCGTCACACGCTTGAGGTATTCAGCCAATCACAACGCACTGGATAGCTGGCCAATCAGCGTACACCTCGCTTTTCAGACCGATGAGCTTTGTAAAAATCGATGCGTTTCAGAAAGGCGGGGCATAGAGGAGAAACAATAATGTACAGTATGTGGAAAATGTGTTTTTTTTAACCTTAATCCACATAAACACATTTCATTACACCAAATACACCAAATAATGTTCTTTTTAGCAACATCATATGACCCCTTTAAAACATACAGTATTTATGTCTCAAAATTCTATTAAGCAATGAAAGGCCATTATCTTTCTGTGTGTATAGTCAGAAATGAGGTAATGTGATGCGAGACATGTATGCACAAAAATGTCACTCAAATGTTTTCACTCAAGGAGCGTGACCTTTATTTCCCCTTGTGCAAGGAACTCAGCATTTTCAACTGAATATAACAAAATTCATAATGTGATTACATACTGGGAAACATTTTAGCACTGAAAAACAACTATAACAAAACAGTTCACTTTTCAATGTCGGTATTAATATCAACAATAGTCAATAAAGATCTGACTACAAATTCAAAGGCATAAAATGACAACACTCACTATCGACACCCAGTTTGAACATCGGAACTATTACTCTAGATATTGCTATATTTTTAAATGGCATATACTGTAGGACCATGACAACTATCTTATGGTTCCAGAACAATCCACATAGTGGACTTCAAAATAGAACCTAATTGGAGACTTTGGTTCAAGGTATCTGTCAAAAGAGGGTGCTTCATACTGCATTTCCAAACAGGAAGTTTTACTTCAAGAAATAAATCTAAAAACAGACATTCTTCTAAAAGGAACAACAAGAATTGAAAGGCACAACACTTAAGTTTCTAAAAAAAAAATCTGCTGAACTTCGGTTTGAGTAGTAGTGCACGCTGTGTGAGATCATTGTATGCTTTATTTTGTCGATTCTGATTGGTTTAAACCAAGTAATGTTTACAGTGGCTCTAAAAGCAAACGTACTGTCAGAAAAACCATGTACTATAACCTTGTTCTTTTCTACTTCTCCAGTCCACTCTGAGAAGTCTGAAGTAGGTAGTGTGATTTTTAAAGTCAACATGAACTCAGAATGAACGCATGTTGTTTGGTCTTACTGTGCGCAACCATCAGCATATATTATTCCACAGATGATTTTTGTAATCTTTTATCATTGCTCCACCCAAAACAACTTTACTTTGACTGCTGACATCATCTAGGTCGTGCCTGTTAATGTTTACCAATAGTCAAACAGCTGTTGCAATGTGGTAACACTTTACAATAGTGCTGCAGGAGTCCTAAAACCCAGATTCATCTTCAGTTATATAACATACATTATAACATAAAACAGATCAATAATACTCCACTCATGATTTTTTAAGCTTTTACATGTCTTGAAAAAGTTGGTTGCTAACGAGTGGCAAAATGGGACTAGAGGCTGTTGGGACATTAAACGTCACATCGAACACGAAAAATCATCTTTTACAGCCTTGTGTTTATACTTTTACAAAGTATTGTAACTCAAATTTTCCAACTTTATTTTAGGTGTTAAATAAAGACCGAGAGTTGTCTGAAGCTAAATGGTGTTGACGTTTATAGCCTACTTTTAGCTTTTTGCTTCTGGTGATTGTATTTAGGCTTCAAAATTCACAAATGTTATGTTCATTATCTAACAAAACGTGCAAGAGTCATAAGCTTTAGCTGGTCATAGATCTTATTTTATTTGTTTTTAATAATCCAAAAAATCGAATGGAAAAATCGTATTGGCTTTTGTCGAGAGAACCAGGGTGATGCCAATGCTGCATTCATACCATGTGGTAATTACTAGATGACAACCTGTGCTGGAACTGTTCACGTCCTGAACCATACGTCTCTATGGCAACACTATTAACGGCAAAATGAATCTGTGTCATTTGAATAATCAATAGACAAAACCACAATACATCAAATACCTTATTAATCAACTTTATTTAGTGGGACATTAGATGCATTTAGCTGTGCTAGCCACATTAAACTGTACTGTATGTCTTTTTTTTATCCTTGCATTATCAAGACATTCACAGTAGTCAATTATAGGAATTATTATTAATTATTCATTACAAAACAGAAATATTATGTTTAACTAAATATGACTGCTTAACTGCATTTTACAGCTGAAGTCGCTGCCATTTTAAGAGTTTTTGTGTGATGTTGCAGAGGTCAGGTGGCACAAGTCAGAGCTCTCAGAAAATGCACAAATTCTAATTACCAGTTCTAAGAGGACGTGAGCACTCTTTACAAGTCAGAATCTCGTAATTACGGTAATTCTGACATGGCGTGAATGCACCATAACTTCCGGGTTGGCTTGGAAAATTACATCCTATTGGCAGCACTTTAGATAAGTCCTAATATTTACACATTTCTGTTAATTACCTATTATTTAAAATCACACAATATTAAATTAATCCTTGAGTAGCTACTGATCATTAAAGGATGAAACAAACTACTTATAAAAACACTGAAACTCATAGAACTCTAAAGTATTATATAGGAAAACTAATATTGCTTTAATACTGATTTTTATACTCTATGGTAGCTGCACTACATTTCATCTGTGCATACCGAAAAAAAAGACATTTCAGGACACAAGCACATCTCACAAACATCTCTGAAAATGAAGTTGTAATGGTCTACCACAGGATCAAGTGCACGTCTGTAGGTTTATAAGATGTGACACAAACCATGGCATCTTGTTCGTCCCTGAGGGCCTTTTTTCACCACATCTTATGCCTGAGAGCCAGCCTCAGAGTGCTTTATTTCACATTTAGTTTACGAGTACACAGCCTTGTGGGGCCTCAACGGTCTCCATCATCTCGCAGTCCAGGAAGGGGGCTTCAGGTGCGGTTTTGGCTGAAGGGCTTTCCGCTTTGCCCGGTGGGAGAGGCGGCTGGGTAGGACTCCACGCGTATAGGGGCTCTGTAGGGAGGGATGGGGTGTAGTTTGTGCGATTGTCTGGCAGCGGAGGCCAGTCTGGGAAGCGGGCTGACTTGGGGCTATATGTCAGGGACAAAGTGCAGGGCTCCAGAAAAGGGGTTAGGTTTTGGGTCCGTGTGAAGGGAGGGCTGGACAAGGGACTTGTGCTGATCTGGGGGTCTTTGCAGTCCTGGGGAGGGGGGTAAGCATCCTCTGCCAGCTGCATCTGGTGGAAGTAAGCCTGTACCTGAGACTGCTTCTGGAGATAGAGCCTTTTCTGCTGCAGTCTGCACATAGAATTACAAATGAACAGATGTGTCATAACTGAAATTCTTCAGGACAATTTCAGGATATCCGTGCATTATGAAGGCAGTTGTTCCTGACCTGTGCTCCTGCAGATGTTGCTCTAAAGTGCGTGGTGCAGCCTCTTTACAAAACATCTGTCCACTTCCAAGACCACTTGCCAACTGACTGGCCCTCTGAAAAAAAAAAAAAACAAGCAAAACAAATAATCCATTGAAATTAATTTGCTGGTCTTGCAGCACGTTATCAGAGTTCACCTGAAACCTTCCACCTCCCCCAGCTCCACTTGTCTAGATCTGCTATGAGATTTATGTGTACTTATTAATGCAGTAGCAGCATATCTTAGCCAAACCAGAATAAACTAATCTGGACTAGCACAGAAATTCACACAGGTTATAGATGGGATTTTCAGTGAGGATTAGAGATTATTATGTAATGCTATTTTGGCAGAAATACAATTTTTTTTTATTGTTTTGTGATATTTGGGTCAATGATGTGACACATTCTTTTGTCTGGATCAGTTCCTTTTTACTGATAGTATCAATAATACATACAATGGCTTGAATACACCTCTTCTATGATTTTTTTTTTGTTGAGGTGCATAAAGCAAAAAATGTAAGGGTGATTCAACTGTGCTGATACTATAATGAAAAAAAAAAACAATGAAAAGAATGAAATTCTTTAGTTGAAGTAGTTTGACAATTTTATATTATTATTTCTTAATATTTGAACAAATCTGCTTCACTGCTGCTTATAAATATTTGAAAAATGTTTATCCTCATAATCATGTGGTCTAACCAACAGGCAGAATCAAGACGATGAAAAGGATCAGGAAATGAGTCTCTTAAAAAAATCAGATAATTTGAGCTTTTCATGACAAGGCAAGATTAGTTCAGGTTGTAAAATGTTGTGTGACTCCCTAAAAACATAAAAATACCCAATATTTTGAAAAATCTATTTAAAACAATAACTATATACATATATATATGTTTGAATATATTTGTGGTATATGGAAAATATGATGCTTTACTTGGTTATACCAAATGACTTTTTTAGAATCATTAAGTTTAAACTTTTCTTGAAAATGGTTTAAAAGTTTTTCAAAAACATAAGGAACCACACACAAAGAGTGCATTTCTAAAAGCTTGGCATGTGTGATTTAAAGTAGATTTGTAAAAGTTTTTTCTTTTTCTTTATTGTGCTAAATCTTGTTTGTAATTGACCCACCTGTAGTCGCTGAGCGAGGTACTGTGTCTCCAAACTCTGTCTCCTGGATAGCAGATAAGGGTGCATTTTACCAGTGAATGTCGACGTATCTTTTCCACTTAGAAACTGGCGTCCATCTCCCTGAAATGTAGAAATGGTTCATATCAGCATAAATTACAGTAATTGCCATCTTCTAAGTCAAACAATAAAAAATTAAGACAAAACCACTCTTTTCAGTATTCTTCTACCTATTTTATTTCATATAAAGGCAAAATACCCATGCATGAAATGTAAAAAAAAATGAGAACCGCACAAATGGCTATCTGACCTGATGGCTGAATGGGTGGTGAGGCTCTAGGAGCTCTTGGGGACTGATGGTGTGTTTGCCGCCTCCCCCTCCACCATCTCCTAACACTATCTGGGCTTTGTTCAGCTCCAGGAAGCCCTTGGTCCTGGCCAGGTTCTGGAGGTGCTGTCTGAATGCCACTAAACCTGTTGGGTTCAATAAATACAACAGACTTTAGAGTCAGATCAACTGGTGGAGATATTCCTGCGACTGCTGCAGGGGTGGTCTGACTCATAGTCTTGACTACTGCTATAATTAGTACAGGAGTGAATCACTGTGATTATTTTCAGCTTTTAAAAGTAGTCATTATTCATAGAAGGTCAGATATCATTCAGAATGAGTTTTTTTTTTTTATATCTGCTAACAATAAATCTTCCAAAACACTGATTATGACATGTAAATACATGCCTGCAAGTGACTAAAGCGGTGGTCACGCTAGGTTTTGTGCTTCATTCACATACATGGGAGAACGGATACGGTAGCAGATTTTGTGTCGTTTGTTGCATATTATACTACAGGGCTGTTGAATGCTTGAATCTGATTGGTTGACAAACATTCTAAGGTGTGCAATTATTTTCAGGGAAAATGACCTCATCACATGTCCACATCACTTCGACAAACGATTTCAGTTATTTCAAGGTCCTTAGCTTACAACAGCAAAAGAACCAAAACCCACAACGACAAATTCTGTTTTATTATGTACAGAAAGCACATACTCTCTTTCTCCCGCTCTCTCCCATACAAACGCCAGACACATATAGCATTACAGATACATCATTTCCACAGAAACATGTTGTCAGAGCTGCTCTGATTTTATCAGTAAAATAGTTTAGCAATTTAAAAGCTGCATGACATTTCTTACTAGCGAGGTAATAACAGTGCTGTTCTTGAAACAGATGAACTTACAGTTTCGCTATTAGTAGAGACGCTGCTGCCGAACACTGTTGAGAGACGCACAGACTCAGAGAGGTAATTTACACATGCTTAATCTCTCTCTCTCTCTCTCTCTCTCTCTCTCTCTCTCTAATAACTTCATTATTAACTGCATTAGATTGCTATCAATGGCTCAAGCCTCCTTTACTAGGTCTAAAAGGATGTTTAGGAATTGGCAACGGAGGCATGGGATGAGATGCGTTGAAATTAGAATGCGCACGAGCGTTTTAAGGACAAAAACCTGATGAATGTCTTGAATTATCATCTGTACAATGTCTTGAGGTGTGGTAACCGCAGTATAAGCAGAAAAATTTACTCCGGTCCATTGAATTATTAGAAAATAATGCACACATAGAAACCTGTGCATTTCTATAGTGAAAAGACATTTAACAAATACATGGTCTGCATGTAACAATAACTTCTTTACTGAAAACCAACTGAGATTTTCATTTTGGCAGTTTTGCAAAAAAAAATAAATAAATATATATATATATATATATATATAATTTCATAATTACATCTATTGTCTCTATATGGTTAAAGCGTGCTGCTGAATGTACTGACATGCATTTATGGTAAACTCAAATACACTTCAACATCATTCCTATTGAAACTTGTATGTCATGTATTTAAATTAGGGCTGCCAGTTTAACTATTTAATTTGGTGCAATTAAGTATAAAAAAATGACACGTTAAAATTATTAACGCATCTCAAGGGATAGTTCACCTAAAAATTAAAATTCTGTTATCATTTACTCACCCTCAAGTTGTTCCACTGTATGAGTTTCTTTCTTCTGTTGAACACAAAATAATTCTTATTTTGAAGAATGTTGGTAACCAAACAGTTGACGGTAGCCTTTGACTTACAGAGTATATATTTTTTATACTATGGAAGTCAATGCCTACCATCAACTATTTGGTTACCACATTCTTTAACACTAGAACTGCCAGGGGTCGTTGTATTCCTAAAACCGGCAGCGGGTAAAATTACCCATGCACTTGACTACTGTTTTGATATAGCTAAAAAACGTATTATATCACTGTATTATGCCACTGTCTTCACAAAGTAATGTCTCTAGAGCCATGAAATGATAATTTTTAGTCATCAACTATGTTTTTGTCCTGTTGTTTTATGTTCAAGGCTATTTTAAGCACGCTACACTAATCACTTTTCTTAACGGTGAATATAGGCTAACCAGCCTACACTGAAAACCAGAATTAGAAGGAAATAAATACATATTTGGGTGGTATAAGACTGTAATAAAATGCCATTAATCACATATTAAGATAACATAAAAGATATTATTTTAATTACTAAAATACCTTAAACAGACAATAGTGAGCAATAATAAATCACTGGATCGGAAATATATATTTTTCTTTAAATGTGCAGACTAGACTAAATAGCAACACAGTAGCAAAAAATAAACGATAAAAATTGCAAAACTAAAATTAATAATTAATCCAAAATTTATTTTAGCCTACTCTTAAATGTTCAAACTTTGGATTAATTATTAATTTTTATTAATTTATTGTTCGCTACTGTGTTGCCATTTATTCTAGTCTGTCCGTTTCCTGAAAAAAAAGTATCTGATGTAATGAATAAAACAATTTTTATGATTACCCCAAGCTTATTGGTGTTGTTCTCTTATTCAAATTATAAATGATATAACTAAACAAATTAATAATCAATTAGGTGAAACTGCGCGCTTGAATTTGTCGTTGCACCATACATCCTATGCAGTGCGGTGAATTATTATTGCTCATATATTGTCTACTGAACATAAAACAACAGGACAAAAACATAGTTGATGACTAAAATAATCCTTTCATTACTTTGTGAAGACCGTAGCATAATACAGTGACATAATAAATTTTTTAGCCATATCAAAACAGTAGTCATGTGCATGGGTAAATTTTACCCGCTGGCGGTTTTAGGTATACAACGACCCCTGGCAGTTAAAGGGATACTCCACCCCAAAATGTAAATTTTGTCATTAATCACTTACCCCCATGTCGTTCCAAACCCCTAAAAGCTTCATTCGTCTTTGAAACACAATTTAAGATATTTTGGATGAAAACCAGGAGGCTTGTGACTGTCCGATTGACTGCCAAGTAAATTACACTGTCAAGGTCTTTCAAAGTATGAAAGATATCGTCAGAATACTCCATCTGCCATCAGTGGTTCAACCGTAATGTTATGAAGCGACGAGAATACTTTTTGTACGCGAAGAAAACAAAAACAATGACTTTATTCAACAATTCATCGTCTCTGTATCTCTCCGCATCACCATTTTGGAGAATAACCACTGAACGCAAGCAGTGTATAGGCTATTCTGTGTCAGCTGCGCTGCAGGGATGCGCTGTTTTCGTTCAAATCAAAGCATAAATACACGTAGAAAACGTATCCTTGTGTCGCAGCTGACACAGAATAGCGTACGCTGCTTGCGTTCAGTGGATATTCTCCAAAATGGCGCTACGGTGATGCGGAGAGACACAGAGGAGACGAATTGTTGAATAAAGTCGTTATTTTTGTTTTCTTCGCGTACAAAAAGTATTCTCATCGCGTTATAATGTAACGGTTATCTAAACAATTTTTAACAATGGGAGATTGTAAATAACACAATTTTAGTAAAAGTCAATGACTGAGAGACTTGGATATTTTATTGAAAATCTGTTACGTACATTTGAAAAACAGCCATGGGTAACATTTTAAGAAACTCGCTGATTTGAAACAACTTGAAGGTGAGTTGGCCTGTTGTTCAAAGTCATTTCACATGCAGAAATGTAGTGTCCACCCCTTGACACAAAGTTTGAGAGAAAGGTGATTGACGACGAAAAACAGAGATGAAAAATGATGTGCACAAGACAACACAAATCATCCTGACCTTGAGTGAGAGATGTGTCTGAAGCCCTTCGCCCCTCTCTGAAACTGACTAGTGAGTGATTATGAGCGTCCTGCCCCTCTGTGTTGAGTGGCTGAAGGGTGGGCTCAGGGGGCTTCATGCTGAGGAAGACTGGAGCTGCGGAGCTGGCAGGTGTAGTGCTTAATGCTTCCTTTAGAGCTCGATTCTCTTCAGGCAAGCTGAAGTCACTTTGAGTCGAACCCATGCTGTACTCTGAGTCCATGCTCCCGAGAGATGGGTTCAGACCTGCAGAGAGGAGCTTTTGTTGTAATGGAAGTTCACTCAAGTATATGGATGTAACAGTATTTATTCAGTATCCAAAAATTAACGGTAAAAGTCAAATGGAAGTTAAAACTTAGTTGGGTGAGTACATAAATCTTAGTAACCGAGAACTTTAAGAACTGCAACATGATGCATGGTTTACATTGCAATGTAAAACAATAATTCAAGCCTTGCTGACCGCATTCTAGTCCAGACATAAACATAAACACATCTGTTTACCCGTGAGTTCTCTCAATATGCACTTTACTCTACTGACTACACTTGTTTTAATCAATGTATAAATTAAGCTTGTATTTCTTTGTCTCTTTTTATCTGTTTTTTCTTTTTAATTTTGTCGTCTTTTCTTTCTCTTTATTATGTTAAGCACTTTGAATTCCCATTGTGAAGGAAATGTGCTTTATAAATAAACTTGCACTGACGTAAGTGACATGAGCAAAATCACAGACCACAGACAAACTGTCTACAAAAAAAACCTCACTGTCTGTTAATGTCAGTGGAAAAATGACCATAAGCAGTTTAGCTAGGAGGCCATGTTTTTCTCCAGAAGTTCATGTAAAATATTCCTCAAGAAAATATAAAGACGATCCTGTGTTTGTATCCTCATTTTTATTGCATTTGGTAGCCATAAAAAACTGAAGTATATATATATAGATTTTATCATATGTGAAAAGGGAAATGTAATAGAGTTGAATGTTTATTTGTTTTGAGTGTAACTGACACAATGCACTGTCAATGACATTGCAATTAATGCACTGCCAAACAGTACTGTTCAAAAGTTTGGGGTCAGTAATATTTATTTAAAGAAATTATTAATACTTTAATTCAGTAAGGATGCATTAACTTGATCTAAAGTGACAGTAAAGACTTTTAAATTGTTACCAAAAAACAAAAAAAAAGATTTCAAATAAATGCTGTTATTCTGGAAAAAAAAATAAAACAAATTAAACAGCACAACTGTTTTAAACACGGACAATAATAGAAAATGAGCAGCAAATCAGCATATTTGAATGATTTCTGACACTGAAGTAATGGCTGCTGAAAATGTAGCTTTGCCATCACATGAATAAATTACATTTTATAATATATAATAAAATATAAAGCAGTTATTTTAAATTTAAAATTGTTTTCACAATATTACAGATTTTTTATTTCGATCAAAATTTTTGGTTCTGTATATTGATCAAACAAATGCAGTCTCAGTGAGCATAAGAGGCTTTCAAAGAAATTAAAAAAATCTTATAGACCCCAAACTTTAAACAGTAATATATATCTTTAAGATACTCTATATTAATATATGCATCTTAAAAACTATAATTGCATGACCTCACCACACATATTATGAAATGCAGTACTAACCTGTGATGGGCAGCCCAGCAGGTTGGTTGGTGACCTCAGACAGTGTATGGCGGCGCTGACTGAAGCGAGCTGTATGAAAGGCGGTGAGGGGCACAGCATGCTCTTCCTCCACCTCAATACCCTCATCAATGGACGTCTCCATAACGTTGCCAGGTAGTGAGCCACTGACTTTGCGAACAACGGCTGGAGGGAGTGGGTCCAGTAAGCAGCCATCCACCTGAGATATAAACACACACACACACAACGTTGGCTAAAGTATTTTGGGTTGAAACAGCTCAGCAGTCTTTGGAACATTTTCACTTTGCTGTTTACAGATCTGACAAATACAGAGTTCTGGCATGAAACTCTAGATGGCGCAGTCCGATAGGTCTAACTCAATCTGACCTAATGACATCATTATCACATGGCACAGCTGATTGGTTCTCTCCTGTATCGGTAGCCAATGAGCTTGCTGCTCAACATTCAAATATATGACTAGTGCTTGCTGTAGCAGTTGCAGCTTGCTTCAGAAACCCTCCACCTTCCCCAGCTCCACTTGTATAGATCTGCTACGAGGTGATTCATGTATGCTATATGGGGGTTATTTCATGTATGTTATATTTGCAGCAGCAATATTTCTTACATGCTCACAGCAGCATGTTGTGGATGTATTGGCAGAAGCAAGTCTCGGTACTTGCTCTGCTGCAGCAGCAGCGTAGCAGATCTATTCCGCCAAGACCAAATACATTAACATTGTCATGTACATTACCATGCCAATCCCTCAGAGAGTTGTCATGATAGAACTGAAATCAAAGCTGAAACTGGATGTAACTACTAGCTATTCCCAAAGAGGCAAACAAGAACACTTTGAAATTGATATAAAGTGAAGTTTATCAGTGAATAACAATTTAAAGTCAACATGAAATGCATGTTATAGATCTTATTGTGAATGGTTCATTCATGCATAGCTTCCATTTTTTACCAAAAGATCTGTTGCTACTTCCATTACAACTTTAAATGTCAGTATTTTCTTCGGGCAAAGCTATCATTTGGTTTCCGATCACAGGGTACTAGTAATATAGACTACTTTTATGGTTCTTTTTTGAGTTTGAAAACTGTGTTGACTTTGATTCCATGACCTGCATAAAGATTCAAAAATCTACTTTCGTGTTCTTTGGAAGAAATAACAGAAATCAAGATGGGAACAACATTATTAATCTAATTTTCATTAGATCTCATAACTATTACTTTTGATAATAATGAAATAAAAAGTGTATTTCTATCAATGGCCATTATCCTTCCAAATCATTATTGAATGTTCTTATTTTACTTCAATATCAACAAATACAATATATTTGTAGAGCAAATATACATTATATGGACAGTTATTCTATTCTGCTCATAAAATTGATCCTCTTTTCTGTTACACTCTTACAATTAGGTTACAATAAGGTTATTGGCGTGAAGAAACTTTAAACATCCATGGAAACTTTTCAGTGTACAAAAGATTCTATAAATCATTAAAATGTTCTTTACACTAAGAAAAAACATGCTTTTGGAACCCTTTTGGAAGCTTTATTTTTAAGAGTGAAGACCATGTCCGTGTCATCTGTTTCATTTATGAGAAATTATGTAATTTTGCTCTGTTGAAATGCCCACAGGCGACTGGCAGCTTTCCTGAATTACAATAAGCCAATTGAAATAAGTTTATGAGAGCGTGACCTCAACGTGTTTAAAGAGATCCGTAGATTGCCATCTGTTCAGCTCCACAGGTGCTGAGGCTCAATGAATGACTTATCACGCGTCCCTTTCTTTATAAAACAAACATTTACATTTATTCCTTTGGCAGACGGTTTAACAACAGCTCGCAGCCCATTTAAGGACTACTTTTAAAAGTGTGTTTGTTCCCTGGGAATTAAGCTCTTGACCTTGGTATTGCAAGCGCCAACTGAACAGAAAAGACCTGTTAGAGGGCAAATTGGTATGTATACGGCAGAGTCCCCACAGGACGAGTCAACGCTGCATGTCAAGAACAGTAGCTACGGAGATTGCCTTGCAACAACCAAGGTGACAAATGTAGTCACACTTCTCACAAGTGGAGTGAACAGCCAGCACTGATCACATGGGTGGCACATCAGGGGCATTTACAAACACAGGGCCATGCTGATGTGTAACAGCAGGCCGAAAACCTGACATGCTGGCGTTACTGTAACAACAGGCTGCAAATAACAGGGTGTGCAGCTGAAATGCAGGCTATGTGTTTCCCCATGTTCAACAAGGGTGTGCAGCACGAGCAATGTTTTAGATCATGGTATAAGTATATTGCATAATAGTTCGTTTTGCTGGAAATTTGAAGAAAATGGTTTATATTTTAATAATTATTCATAATAATCATATTTTGAACAATGCAGTAAATACTTAAAATATTAAATATTTAAAAGACAAAAAAAATTAAATAGTTTATATATTAAATAATCATAATAATAATTAAATAATAATAATATTTCAGACAATGCAGTGAAACTATTTTTTTAAGTGCTTCATCTCATTTAATACATTTTTTATATTATTATTATTAGTTTCCCACCTAACATTAATGTTTTTAAATATAATTATTTTTTATGTCTGAAGGTGAGTATCGCTGATACCAATACTACTGATGTCTTTAGGAATTTTTTCCCCCTTAATATTTAATCACTGAATATAACCATTCAACTTTACAGTAGCAATAATTGAGAGTTATCAATTTTAACATTTATTAGACTTTGAAAAATAACAACTTCAAGTGAACTTAGAACAATCTTCACATAAACCCATTATAATAAATGGCATATTTGGCTGTGCCCTTCAGCAAGTAGGCAATATACATAAATTGAATAATGTTATCAAACACTAAACTCTAAATTAAATATAGATGAATCCTTAAAGCTCTTTTTTTCTTTTGTTCTTTGATTAACAGACATCACAGCAGCTGGTTATTAGGTTATTTTGGATGCTTTAAGAGCTGCCGCTGCTGAACATGACGCAGGTCTGACACACATCGTATTTTCTTAAAACTCTTTACCTTTTGTGACCCACTTCAGCTCTTAAAGTCTCTATTAATGAGCTGACGGGTTGAATCGGGAGTTAGATGAGGGAGACAGAGCTGGGCTGCTCCAGGCCAGTTTTGAAAACCACTGCATGTTCTTAAATGTGACTCATATATAACAAATACTTGCATGCATGCACAGTTTTAAGGCAGCTTTAATTGCCTTCTTTGGTAACTTCATCACTTAACTGATGACATAACTATGACATTACATGCTCGTGGTTTCATTTGTGCTTTAATATGATATAGCACTTTAATAACATAATACAATGCGCACCGCTGTATTTGTGTGTGCAGTTGAAGAGCATGTGCTATGAGCACAGCATAACAGCTGACAGGACAGGAACATTGGTTTTTACTGACATATGGCCTGACAACATCTCATCTGAGCACAGTTCACTGTTGTTCTACTGAAGCTCCTTGTCACCTGTACCTTTTCTGTGCTCGTTTGACTCGCACCTGGTGCTGAGGTGAAGTTGGAGTGCGCCTCTGAAAAGTCTCCTGTTTGATGTGTTTGTAAAGACGTTCTGCATCTAAATAAATGCAATTCTTGTCAAGAAAAAAAAAACGACAGAAGCAGCAGTTGTCAGTGGGGTGGCCAACCCTAGCTCCGCCCCTGTATTAATTGCGTTAAATATTTTTAACGCCGTTAAAAAAAAAAAAAAAAATCGTATATGCGTTATATAATTAATTAAAATATAATAGCCACACACACACACACACACACACACACACACACACATATATATATATATATACTACTACATTAGTTCATGGTACATGGTTCATCAAAAATGTGCACTAGGATTTAGGTGAACTCAAAGCTACTAGAAATGGACTAAAAGCCCTGTAATTGACATACTTTCACATTTCTCCATTGCTCTTAAGTGCAAAGCACTCTGATAGCCACGCAAACTATCACTGTAGAAAAAAAGTAGGCCCTACAGCAAAATCTCTGCAGGTTGACATATTCCCAGTGTCATGCAGAACATAATGTCATATCACCCAGTCCCAGATATAATATAAATTCCCGTCTCTGTCTGAGTCATTCATTTATGAGTGAGTAGCAATAAGTGCTTGAGATATCTACACTGACGCAAAGCACCAATGGTGACACCAAGCGCTGAAATCATAAAGAGCATTTTTTTTATTATTTAATATATATGCAGGTGTTATTTTAGGAGGCTGAAGTGCTGCTGAGATACTGCGGGTGAGTAATGAGAAAGAGATCAGGCTGACACGCAGGCAGAAGAACTTCACACGCTGCAGACAAAAGCTCTTATTGCCGTCATACAGCAGCGCCAATGAGTAACGCTGCTATTTAAAACACGCAGGCAGAGCTTACGAAATATAGCCTCAAGCCCAAAAAGAGAATGAGAGATTTCTCTCTGTGCCATAACAATCTATTTAATAACCTTTTTTTGCTGCTCACTTCATCTGAAACATAACTGACCTTGGGAGTGGCCACTTCTTCCTCCATGAGCGTCTGATCTGGGGAAGCAGGGGTTTGTGGGAAGGTAAATGTGTCTGTGGTGGACTGCAACAGAACAGGTGAACGCAGGTGACGTGCTGCCTGCGGCGGGACACCCGCTTGGGAGGAAACCGCAATGGTCTGTAACAAGAACATGAAGGCATATACCAATAAGAACAATGGTAATAATATCATGGAATGGCAGCTATCATGGCTGTACCTTGGTACTGTTTTTAAGTTTTCATAGTCTCAGACTTTGTACCATGGTATTACCATCGGATACTGTTTGAATATGTTGATGAGTCCATAAAAAGGATCCTAAAAGGTCTTAACAATACACCAAAACAGAAAAAGCTTGTTTCTGTGGTTTATGGTCGTAGAGGTTAAACTGAAAGAAGGATGGCTGGATTACAGATTTTGTTCCTCATGATTCCAATATTTACATTTTTATACCAACGCCATTTCAATATGTCTGGGTAGACTTCACAGATGGGGTTACCTTGACAACAGTCTGCTCAGCGATGGTGCTAGGGTGGCGCTGGCTGGCGTGCAAACGCTGTTCCACAGGGAAACTGCTGCGATGCGCTTTCAACCGCTCCACAAGCAGATAGTAGATAGCAGCAAAATGGTTATAGCTTTTGTTCTGAAGAGACTGTGACAGGAAAAGCAAGAGTTTTTGAAGAACAAGACAGAAAAGGAAAGAGAACTCTGGCAAATGTCAAATTTCTATCAGTATGTTTTGGAAATATTCTGAAGGGCTGTTGTTTGAAATAATCTAATATGCAAATCAGAGGAGAAATTATTTTAGGAAACACAAAGCCCAAACCATTACTAGAGTTCAGAATTGAAGAATTGACTCATGAGTGTCATTTATAAGAAGTTTTGTGACAAAACATAAATAATAATACTATTTTTTTTTAAATAATTATGAATGTTTATTGCCTTTCTTTTTTTTTTTTTTTTTACAAAAATTTGTAAATATTGTCCAAAATAACACTTAAAACTAATATAAAATATATATATTAATTTATACATATTTTTCAAAATATTTTAATGGTAGATCTGTTCACCAACCTTTCTGAGTAAATTAAAGAATTTGGGGAAATGAGTGATCTTCATTTAATTATTACTATCATTTAAAGTATGAACACATACAGAATTTCTTTGAATTTCACTCCAGTTCAATTTCAATTCAGTACTTACATTCTAATTGTAATTACAGTTCTACATCCTGTTCGCAACCTTAATTCAAATTCAGTTTAGATGCAAGAACTGAACTAGAATTTGAACACATTCTAAATCCTGGCCAAGTAAAAGCTGATCAGCTGACCTCAATGGTCTTCTGCTGGTCGATGCCCAGGCTGTGCATGAGTCGGAGCACCTGCTCACTGTGTTCACCCAAGCCTAATTTGCTCACACATGGCAGACCCTGTCTATACAGCACGGGCCGCTGGGACGGGACCTCCTGCACCATCCAGCGATGTTCTTTGATCTGACTCAGGGACAAACGCTTGGCTGGATCTAGAACCAACATCTTCCTGATCAGGTGCTCACAGTCTGATAGACGATATAGGGAATGCAATGAGCTTAAAAGACAAAGACATTTCCTTCGGAAACTTCACAGAGTAACAATACTATTATCACTATTTCTAAAAATCTGATTACATAACATGTAATCCCCAGCACTGCTTATTGTTTATTCATGACAACTAAAAGGATGGATGAAATTCCTCACCCTCACTCATGAAGTAGGGGATGCGGAAACGGCCCTCCAGGACCCTCTGTCTGAGGACAGGAAGGCTAGGACCATCAAATGGAAGAGTGCCACACACTAACACGTACAAAACCACCCCCATACTCTGCGTGACACACACATGCACAGAAAATCAATAAATAAACATAAAACTCGGCCTAGAACTAGAATAAAGGACCACCCACACAGAATACAGGAAATAACAATTATGTTTTCAATCAACTGAATTACCATTAGTTGTTGACACAATTCTCTGTTCTAACTGTACTGGGAGAACATAAATCAACAAATGGCAAGAATTTTGACAGCTGTCTACAGTATGTACATATTAGTTTAATGCCATGAGGTCATAACACGCTTTTTTGAACACGGTTCCATGGAATTATCATGGTACACGTCCACAAAACCATGGTATTACAATGTTATTCTTTGGAGAACCATTTTAAGTCAAGTTCAGTTTATTTGTATAACGCTTTTCACAATACACACTGTTGTAAAGCAGCTTCACAGAAAATCATGATGTTAATGTTTACAATATACTAATATTTTCATACTTTATAGTTGAATTTAACAGATTGGAGCTGGACGATAATATAATTTTCATTTTGCAATGATACAAGCAATCAAGCAGTTGAGATATGCTAAACTGTATATCGATCTACAGGAATATACAGTATGTATGCAGATAATATAGTTACATTTTGTGACACAATAATAAAATCAGAGATTGAGATTTACTGTATATTGCCTTACATGAGTGCACTGTACGTAGAACTGTGCAATAATACAGTTTACATTTTACTGTAACAATGTAAATACCATCGTACATGAATATGGTATTCAAAAATAGTATTGTACAAGCACAATACAAGTAGTATGGTATATATATAAAAAAATACTATAATATTGCCATCTGATACAGTCACTGTACCACTAAGCTCTTACCCAGATGTCCAGTTGCGGACCCTCATACTGTTGCCCCTCAAACACCTCTGGAGCTGCATACGGGGGGCTGCCACACCAAGTGGTCAGTGGTTCCCCAGGACGGAAGAAGTTTCCAAAGCCAAAATCTGCAGCAGATTTTAATAAAAAGTCAATGTCAGCACTCACATTAGTATATTCATCCTGCTTGGCATTAGCAAAATTTTGTGGGCAAGAAAGGTCAATTTTTTTAATACTTAAGAAAAACTAGTGGCTCTTTACTGTGCATTGTCTGCTCTGGGGTATGTCTGCAGTACAAAGACATAACTCGCTGCTTAACCACTGAAGAACAATGCATCATTACATTACTCACTCATTTCTAAACAACGTAATATTTCTGAGATGCTGCTGTATTGAACTTGGCAACTGAGGACTACTTCACTTCACATTTTTTGTTCCCCATCGTGTTGCTTTATTTGATTAATTCCCTCTCATGTCATACTCCGGGGTTCCCTTATGCATTTATGCACATGCGCACTCTTCAAAAACGTGCTGATGACACGCTAAAATATATAGAATGACATTTGTGCCAAAGAGCATGATCTATGTAAATCTATGAAAGATTTACTAACAAGAAACTATGCTTCTAAGCACAGGTTGAGAGATGTAGTTCCAACCACAGAATTTTGTTGTTCACTGGAACTGTGGTTTCAGGAAACACCGAATCATCGAACTATATTGCTAATGGAACTTGCGACCATAGTTGGCTAATGATGCTTTTGGTAAACAAACCCTTGGTTGGACTGAGAAGAGATCTGCAACAAAATTTAATACTTGGGGTCAGGGGACTCTTCAAATCCCTAGTGTTTAGCAAGCAATAGTGTTATGCATCCAATATTGAAGCTAATTACATTTAATCTGACTGGTGCAAACTAATATACGACAAGTAATTGTACATAAACTGCCCAGATGGCTAAATAGATTCCTGGCTGTGTGTCAGCTCACAGGCAAATCAAATCTTTAGTGAATCAGCACAGGAGGAAATGAGTGTGACGTGACGGGACTGGATGGTGTGACAGCGCTGAAGCAGGTGGTACTCGCTGACTGACCACACACAGACTCTGGGAGGGTCTGCGGCTACTCACAGACAACTAGCGGTGACGCATTTCCCCTGATCTTTACTCCCGGCAGATAATGGACAGGTTGAATTGTGTAATGTAATCCACATAATTTAAAGATTAATTGATGTACGTCACCACTGATTGACGTAAATGAATGATTGCATGAGTGAGGGAAGAATGAACTCATTGGCCGTCTGCTGTGAGGGCGTACATAAAACAGGATATTGTGTTTTATGTCTATGAACACGTATACAGGAATTTAATTCTAAAAGTAAAAACAACAAAAAACTTGATTAGTTTGAGACTCATTAACTTGTGTAACATATTTTCCGGAAAATAAGTCATCTATATATGCGACTATAAGTTGCACTGGGTCAAAATTGCATTGTCGAGAGAAGAAAAGCACAAAAAAATCGCATCAGTGTATATCACATTTTATTATTACATTCAGCATGTAAAATACCGGTAATAAAAAAAACATTAGAAACACTATAAATATTTTGGTTTCCCTCACTCCACAACAAATCTTTTAAATGTAACCGAATTCAGAACAAGAATGAAAAACGTCTCAGGTTACGTATGTAACGTCTCGGTTACGTATGGTAACCCTCGTTCCCTGAAGGAGGGAACGGAGACGTAATGTCGGATGACCGACGAATTGGGATCTCGCTTAGAGAGACCAATCTACTTCGAGTGTAAACTAAATGAACCAATGCACATTGGCATGCGATTATTGCATCCAGCTGCTGCTGATCACAGCGTGAGTATAAGTAGGCAGCAGATGCAGCGCATATTCAGGTTTTCGCTGCCGAGCCGGTGACCCGGCCGCTCAGCGGTGGTACAGGAGCTGTGGCGACGGGACGTGACGTCTCCGTTCCCTCCTTCAGGGAACGAGGGTTACCATACGTAACCGAGAAATTCCCTTGCCTTCAGCGTGACCGGTGTCTGAAGCATATATCTAAAAATTACAATAACATTGGTCGATGACAGCCTATGACGTCATGACCCTGCACGATACAGTATAAAAGGGCGCCGGGATAACACGTCATCCGCTTCTTCATCTGAAGCTTGCATCCGAAGCATGGCAAGGAAACTAGAGGACACAGTGTCTCGTTCCCTTCTCAGGGAACCATGGTTAC
>NW_015552536.1:760430-804772 GCF_001515605.1 Sinocyclocheilus anshuiensis
CCTAGGAATACAATAGCAGTTTAAATCTACTTCTAATGCACACTGTAACAAGAGTTATGGCATGTGTGCTGGGTATTCATGTGCTAATTACACCAGAACATGCAACTGACCCACAAACTGCGTCCTCTAGAGCAGTGTTTCTCAACCGGGGGTACGCGGACCCCTAGTGGTTCATAGCGTAATTGCAGGGGGTCCGTAGGATCAATACAAAAAAATAAAAAATAAATAAATAATAATAATAATAATACAAATGTTATTAACTGACACTTTATTTGATCTAATATTGACAATAATATTGTTACAAAAACCATTAAAAATTCAGGTTCAAGTTCAAGTCACTTTAGGTGCATTTTCATATTTGCCGCCATTTTTAATCATTCACGGGAACAGCTTGTCAGAAAACAGAGCTGCCATTATGGACAGGTGGCTTAAAAAACTCGATGGGCCATCAACCAGTGGACCTGACACAAGTCAAGAAAATTCTGGCCCACCAGAAAAGATAAGAATAACAGACACAAAAACACGTCAATATCAAGACAATTACAAAATGTTTGGGTTCACTGCAACAACGACTGAGCCCGCACAGCCACTATGCTTTCTGTGTGGTGAGGTCCTGTCGAACCACGCAATGAAACCATCCCATTTGCATCGACATCTGAGAACTAAACATTCTTCATGTGTCGGTAGGTCGGCAGAATTCTTCCACAGAAAATATTCTGAATTTCAAAAGAGTCAAGACAAATTCAAAGCTGCTACACAGATGTGCAGCTCTTCCCTCCTTGCATCATATGAGGTATCACTGCTTGTGGCTAAATCTAAAAAACCATATTCAATTGCTGAGGAATTAATCGTGCCAGCAGCAGCTATTCTCACTGAAACAATGCTAGACAAGAAAGCAGCGACGGCAATTAAAACGGTACCTTTATCCAATGACAATATGCCGTCAAATTGACATTGACATTGATATGGCTGAAGATATCGTTGCACAGGTGGTGGGCAACTTAAAACGGACTACAAGTTTTGCTTTACAATTAGACGAGTCAACTGACATTAGTGGCGAATCACAATTGGTTGCATTTGTTCGCTACAAGGACACGGACGATATCAGTGAACATATACTATTCTGTAAGCCAATGCTGGGCAAAACCACTGGTGAGGACATTTTTAATGTTGCGGACTCTTTTTTTCACGCAACACTCGTTGGACTGGCAGATGTGCTCACACATATACACGGACGGCGCAGCATCAATGACGGGGTGGATCCAGGGATTCGTCTCGCGTGTGAAGCAGGTACATCCCGGCATCAAAACAATGCACTGCATAATTCACAGGGAGGCAAAACCACTGGTGAGGACATTTTTAATGTTGTGGACTCTTTTTCACGCAACACTCGTTGGACTGGCAGATGTGCTCACACATATGCACGGACGGCGCAGCATCAATGATGGGGCGGATCCATGGATTCGTCTCACGTGTGAAGCAGGTACATCCCGGTATCAAAACAATGCACTGCATAATTCATAGGGAGGCTTTAGCTTCAAAACGATTGAGCCCGAAATTAAACGAAGTCCTTAATGACGCTGTTAAAATCATTACCTTCATCAAATCCCGACCTCTGAATGCCAGGCTGTTTAAAAAACTGTGTGACGAAGTCGGCACTGAGCACCATCAATTACTGCTGCATACTAACGTACGCTGGCTCTCGAGAGGAAAAACACTTCAGAGACTGTTTGAATTATAGGAGCAAGTTGGCGATTTTCTCTCTGAGCACTTGCATCCACTTTCAGCACTGCTGACCCACTTAGCTTACCTGGCGGATATTTTGTAGGGAAATGTGCTCTGTATGAACTGCTGCCTTTTGGATCAACCTATTTGTGTGAGGTCACATTTTCAGCCATGGCAAACATAAAGACAAAACAGAGAAACAGACTCAACCTGGAGAGAAGTCTTATTGCTGCTGTTGCCACACTTCACCCCAGAATGCAAAATCATATTCGTGATAAACAAGTGCAAATTTCACATTGAAAATGAAATGAACAACTTCAAATTCAGATGGACCTTTATTAATGTAAATAAATTGATATTTGAAGGTCAAAGCATAAAAGTATTTCTGTTAGTGTAATATCCATTTCATGTTGTTAAAATACTGATCAGTAACAAAAGCAACACAAAGGTATTTTTAATGTAAATCCTTTTTGACAAGTTAAATTCAGCTACGACAACTGCCATTAAAATGTGTTAAAAGCGTTCTATCTATTGAAATATGTTTTACAAGTCAATGTTATTGTATTTGATGACTGTGTAATTTTAATGCAAATGAAAAAAAAAAAAAACTTATTTTAGCTGACAACACAACACCAGAATGCAAAATTTTATTTGTGATTAACAAGTGCAAATTTCACGTTGAAAATGGAATGACCACTGGTTCTGAATGAACCTGCTCAAAGAACTGACTCGACTGATCTTAGGTAGCAACACCCTGCTCAGAAATGTATCAACAGAGATACATTAGTTGAGTAGAGCCCAAGGCGAGAACCGTGGCCTAAGCCAACTCAGAGAAAGGGAACAAGGCTAACAGCGCGTAACCCTTACCATACAGGATTTTAGAAAATGCGCAGAATGCTTAGCGTGCACACTTACCACAATGTGGATTTTAGAAAGTGCACAGAGCTTAGCGTGTGCACTTACCACAGCATGGATTTAGAAACATCGTTGCTTAAGGGGTAACCGAGGCTGTATTAAGCCAGCCTAGGGACCCTATGTGACTGTGGCACGCTCACAGAACAGATTCTAAAGCATCTGCTCACAGATGCCCAGAAGTCCTCAGACATTCAATCGGGAGCAGCAGGCTCAAAGACAACCCTCTGAGGTGAGGGAAGCTCACCTTGCTCAGAAATGTATCAACAGAGATACATTAGTTGAGTGGAGCCCAAGGCCAGTACCGGGGCCTAAGCCAACTCAGAGAAAGGGAACGAGGCTGACAGCGCGTAACCCTTACTTGACCCGAATAGAGGCAGCTTATCAGGGAAGCAGCAAGCGCGACCGTCTATGGAGCATTGAGCTCTAGCTCAGAGAACGTGCATGAAGGTTAAGGAACTACTCAAATATCGGGAGACCCCTCAGGGTGAGAAATGAGTAGCGCACCTTGGCCAGAGGATAGGGAGCATGTCACGAAGCATGTACTCAGAAGAGTACTAGCCCACGAGAAGGACCCGCAAGTCCTGAGGTTGCAGCGTTATACTGGGGACCTGATGCTGGGAGGCTTCCTCAGAAACCAAGCCGAAGATGAGGTCTATCACCAGCCTGGATCCAGAACCGATGAGTGAAACCATCACTGTAATCGGTCAACAGCAGGAGGTACTGACTTAGCAGGTGGGTCAAACCTAAAAGTCAGAAAACGGAACAGGTCAGAGTAGCACTGCAGAGAAAGGCTAGCATTGAATACACAAGAACTAGCAGTAGAGTAGATGAAAATGGATCGTACTCACCAACCATGGCTCCTGCGCATGACTCAGGCTCATGGATATAGGCTGGAGGCGAAGTCCGAAGCCGGGACCTTCATGGAATGAAGGATTTAAAGGCAGCCGAGCGTGTCTTGGCCTCCTTAAACTTCACGACCACCATCTCGACGGAAGTGCCGAAAAGCTCAGAACGGGAAACGGGCGCATCAAGAAGAAAGCCCTTCTCTTTCGACCCGATAACCACCTGACTCACCCACAGATGTCTCTCCGTAACCACCAGCCATGGATCTGCCAATGGCAGTGGTGGCCTGCTTAGTGGCACGGAGAGCAATATCCGTGGTATGACGCAACTCAACCTCATCAGGAGATAGACCCTGCCTTTATCCACTTTGAGCAGATCAGCCTGATAAGCCTGAAGCACCGCCATGGTGTGCAACGAGGCTGCAGCCTGACCTGCTGCCGCGCATGCCCTGCCATTCAAACGAGAAGTATCCTGAAGGGGTTTGGACGGCAGGGAGGGAGCCTTAAGAGAAGATGTCTCCCCCATAGAGAGATAGCAGGCCAGCGTCTCTTCAACAGGGGGCATCTTTTCATAACCATTCTCACGCATAACCTGGCAGGAGGGTTAACTTCAAGCCAGAGTGCAGTATAATGTGGTTATCGGAGAAGGACATGATATAAATCATCTGTCCAATTCATGCTTATCCCTCACAAGAAATAAGCAACGAATGCAGAGCGCATCCAACTCCCTCAAGAGCTGAACGCGCTTGCTCTTCACCACACACACACACAGCACGCGAGCCATGTGAAACTACAGGTATCGGAGCAAAGCCTCTGGCGAGAGAACATGCACTCCTAGTCGTGTTTAGCTTAACACTAACATAAACAAACGGTCAGTGAAGACGAAGAAGAGGATGACGTGTTATCCCGGCACCCTTTTATACTGTATGGCGCTGGGTAATGACGTCATAGGCTGTCGCCGGCCAATGTTATTGTCGCTTTTAGATATATGCTTCAGACACCGGTCACGCTGAAGGCGTTCCCCATAGCGACCTCTAGAGGACGCAGTACGAAGCTCCCGAGGGAGCTCTGAGCTCCCTCGGAAGGGAACTACAAGTAGGCCTATAAAACAAACATAAATTAGAGTGGAATTCATTATAAACAACATTTATTATAAATGCCAAAACTAAACAAATTAATTTAAAGCACAATTGAAGTTACCGATGTGTGGGAAATGTGTTGTATAAATAAACTTGGGCTCACATACTTCACTCATTTAGCTCAAATTCAGATGTGTCTGCTTTGTGCATGCTTTGTGTGCTTGACATTAATTGCATTATATTCTCATATTCTGGAAAATACGGTAGTTACGAAGCAAAGTTCCTCTAAAGCAAGTCAGTTAACATGGTGGCCATCTTGCCGACACCCACGGGCAACATTTTTAATGAAGGGAACAGTCACGTGAGTGGAAAAACTGAGATTTTCGAAACTCAACTTAACTAACCACCTGCTGGTCAAAATGGTGCATAAAACACCTTTTAAAAATCAATTGCAAAAGTATAGGGCTAATTTATTAAATGCATTCTACAAAAATTTAAATATTATTAAACAGGAAGTGTCTGTAGGTGTTCTTTTATTAACTTGTAGGGCTTGTGTTTTATTGAGGGCTTGGCTAATCAGGCCAATAAGAGAAATTTAACTACGACTCTTCGTTTTGTATTATACAAATGTGTAATTAAAAATATCCATATTATAAAGCTGATCCGAGATCAGGTAAACACTATATAGACACTGGTTAATGGGTTAACAGATCGCCCCCTAGCGGCAAACTTTTGAAATTTTGAAAACGTTTTGATATGACATAACAAAGTCTTGTTTACTAAAATCATGTGACTTTGGCAGTTGGATATGCGTCATGAAAGATTTGCAAAGGTTTCAAAGCTTAATAAATTAGTGTTTTGAAAATGGCCATCACTAATAGCAAAATTTCCAAAAATATTTGTTGAATTTTCAATTACATTAGCGATAAAATCTGACAATCATGGTATTGTAAATGTTGGTGCTTTAGAGTAGCTCAAATTCAAATCTCCATTGATTTGCAGCCACAACTGACACAATGGCAACACCCTGTAATGCATTTGCAGCGTCTCTCTTTTAGCTTGGTATGACATAAACACAGACAAACAGTCTGGCACAAGGCTCCATTCTCTGCAGTGACTGGTACTTATGGAGCACAGCATGTTAGAAGCCTCTCTGTCGTCCTCCATTCCACCAGTGTCTTTTGTACTGCAGTCATTATTTTACATCACAACACGTTGAGTAATCGTATTACATGCTTGAAAAGGGCAAAACAAAAGTTGACTGTTTGCATTGCACACGCATGATGTCTCGATAACATCTGGTAATTTAGATCAGATCAAGTGCAGGTATTTCAGTAAGTTATTTTGTCGATCTGTTACACATGAATTGCATAATGTTGTTAACCAGGAAGTTTTTTTTTTTTTAAATGGACGCTGATGACATCCATAGTAAGGTGGCCTATTGCATATGCAATACCGATAATTTATGTAAATACAATACTATATATGAATACACATGCAATGTCCACAACACTGAATTAACATTTTGTACAAAATTCACTTAAATTTCAGATTGGTAAACTGAAAATATCCATTACTCTTTGGATATTTCAAGTCTGTCAGCAGATTTTAGAGGTGACACTTCTGTCAACTGGTCAAGCATTCATGGTTAATGGGTGATAAAGATAATCAAATGGCTAACTAGTGGCAATTTAATCATCTGGTTGATATATATCTCCCACTAGTATACATCACATTTCCTCAGATACTCCAAACATCTAATAGTAATCACAAAACTATAATGTAAAATAATAGATTTATTTCCCAAGGCAAGTTCAGCATTGGTTTGCAGAATACAAACAGTTAAGTGAACTGTGTGCTGGATGAACTGCATTCTAACTTAGGTGTACGTCTGTGTTTGAGGAATGAACTGTGCAACTAAATCAAGTTTGAACTGATGTCACTGAGTAAATATGCAATTCCCTGATAGACTTTGGCTACTGTGAGAAAAAGGTCTGATCTAACTTCTGGAATGTTTAAGAGCCAGTGAGGAAAGGGCAATGACACCTTTTATTCTTAGAAAAAGCTTAAAATTCGATGCAACTATATTCAATTTTAAGCACAAATGATATAAATGAGAAAGCATAAAATTAAATGTCTACTTAATTAACATTTACATAACAATTATAACTATAACTAAAACTGTTTTGTAAAAAAAGAAAAAAGGTAACTGAAATAAATAGTAATAATAAAAATAATAAAATATAAAAACTTATTTAAGCTACTTGCAAAGGAAACATTTCTCATTTTCATTTAGTTTACCTTAATGTAATAAAATAAATGAAACTAAAACTGAAATAAACTAATAAAAACTATACAGACATTATAAACCAAAACAAAAATTGTAACAATTTACAATAAGGTCCCATTAGTTAATGTTAGTTAAAGGGATAGTTCACCCAAAAATGAAAATTAGGCTGTGTTTTACTCACCCCTGAGGCATCCTAGGTGTATATGACTTTCTTCTTTCAGACGAATCCAGTCGGAGTTATATTAAAAATTGTCCTGGCTATTCCAAGCTCTATCATTGCAGTCAGCGGGTGTTGCAGTGCTTCAGTCCCAAAGAAGTGAAATAAAAAGTGCCCATCCATAAAAAAAGTGTCTCACACGGCTCCGGGGGGTGAACAAAGGCCTCCTGTCTCCATAGGCGTAAAGGTTTTTATACTGTACAAACCGTATTTTCCTACAGCAATCCTACACCTAAACCTACTCCTCACAGAAAACCTTCTGCATTTTTACATTCTCATAAAACAAAACAAAAAAAAACCTCATTCTGAATGATGTATAAGCTTGTTTCCCCATGGGGACCTCAATTTAGGTCTGTACGCCGACACGAGTCCCCATGAGTCAGTGTGTATTCAGCTTTAAGTCCCCACCGGGATAGAAAAACATGTACACACACACACACACAATATGGATAATGGATATTTAATTTTATTCAAATATCATTAATTTTTCAAAATCTATCTTTGGGCAAATTCTTGGGACTCCATGTGCATAATCATTGCTATTGTTTGCCCTTGAAATACAGTGCTATTAAAAGTGCTATTTCTGTGCTACTAGTTGCACTGAATGGATTATACCCAAACACTCCAACTGCCCCACAGCTACTAAACAGTTTATTACAGATAGTCCCACCCCAAACGCACGATATTGGTTGAGCCATAAGTTGACATTTCAGTCTGCTCAAACAAACAGAGCAGTGTTTTGACAGCCACCGAGCTTACACTCCTCACAGAAGTCAACAAATGAGTTGCTTGTAGTTGTTTCTGAATATTAAATCAGGATAGAAGAGAGAATTTTGACAGCAAGACATTTAAAGCCTTGTGGTGTCACTCTGACACCTTCTTATAACCTGTCTGTCTGCCACAGCACCATGTTTTCACTCAGCGTCCCCAGACTGTAAGAAGGAAAGGTACATCTCTTACCTGCTATCTTCATATTCATGTGAGCATCCAGTAACAAGTTCTCAGCCTTCAGGTCTCTGTGAACAATATTGCGTTCGTGGCAGTACTCCACCGCTGAGAGGATCTGCCAGAACTTCCTCCTCGCATCCATTTCGCTGAGCCGCCCGCGGCTGGCCAGGTAGTCTGTGTTGCCAGACAGGGATCAGGTGTTATTGGGTCGTCATCTGCACATCCAGGCAACATGTCACAGTCATGAATTTTTCATGAAAATGGTATGCAGATTGTGACAATGAGCAGGGAAGGGGCACGCAAAACATCTGTTTAACAGGGCTGCTCATAGACGTCCATTATGTTGGACTAGTCAATATAAAAAAGTAAACAAAATCAGTTTGAAGCTGAACAGCTAGGGTTAATCACATTTATTTGAAATCAACTGAAATGTAAAAGTACCGGTAATATCATTTTAATTTAAAATTATTATTATTATTGCCTTGAGGTCTGTTTATAAGTTATGTTTGTAAACTTTGTTGTGCCAAACAGTGTCAATTCATGTTCAGTTTCATATGGTTAAGAAAAAAAACAAACACTTTTATGGCATTTTCAGAAAGAGTTCAGATTGAACAAGTTTGTAGACATACAGTACAGTTCATAAGTTTAGGGTTGGTAAGATTTGTTCATGTTTTTGAATGAAGTCTTATACTCAGCAAGGCTGCATTTATATGATCAAAATTACAGTAAAACAGTAATATTGTGAAATATGATCACAATTTAAAAGAACTGCTTTCTATTTTAATATTTTTAAATCGTAATTTATTCCTTCCTGTGATGCAAAGCTGTTTTTAGCAGTACTCCAGTCTTCAGTGATTCTTTAGAAAGCGTTCTAATTTGCTGATTTGCTGCTCAAGAAACATTTCTTATTGTTATCAGTGTTAAAAACAGTTGTGCTGCCTAATATTTTTGTGGAAACTGTGACACAGTTTCTATAATATTAATAAGCAGTGAAGCGATTTTAAGAAATAACAATAAAAAATTATGCCAAACTACTTAATAAAGTTTTATTTTTCAATCATTTTCTTGTTTTTCTTCATCATGATCATTTTTCTTAATCAGGACAGTTGTATCACCATGATATTTTAAAACTATGCTCATCACAGAAGAAGTCTATTTATGCCAATGTATATCTGAATAGCATTTTTAATGTATTTTTTAATAAATGAATAAGTCTAGACACTTTTTGATTCTAGTTTTAGTTGTACTAATGTTCTTTAGTCATTTTTATTATTTATTTTCTAAATATTTCTATTTAGCTTTAATTTCAGTTTTAGTTTTAATAATTTTAGTACTTCAGCTTATTTTATTTCAGTTCGTTTTCAAAGCAACACTTCTAATTGTTCTAAAGTTTTTCATATAATATTTGTATATTATTTTATTTCAGCTTTATTTCAATTAACACAAGTTTGAATATTTTTAGTTAACAATAACAACACTGGTTCAGAAAGTGATTTTTTTTTAGAAAGTTACAGTATATTTTTTATAGCACACTGACCTCTTTTATCTCAAAAGATAAAGGGAAATTTAATTCCTGAAGATTCCTGAAGAATCCTTTAATAACATTATTTTCTCATGTCCTCTTTCATACATAGCAGGTGTTTGCTTACCTTTTGCCATGTCAAACTGATGTAAATATGCAACTACCAGCTTTTCATGAATTTCAAATCCAACAAAACAACCTGAAGCAAGCAGCATTTATTCATTCCCTCCAAAAACGAAAGGCCAACCTGTCATCCACAGCCGACCGCACATTCAAAACAGGACCTGACTGTCAGCCATGCCTGCTTCAGATGAGGGCCGAGCGCTGACAAAACAGCAGTCCTCTGAGTTAATCAGCTGAGAGGGGCATGGAGATGCCAGTTGCATGCGTGTGCATGTGTGCGTCATACGGCCCATGTGTTAGGGACATGTAGGAAACATCAAAGGATGCGCTGTGCATGCGAATGCGAGGCAGTGTGGGATGATATGATATTGAGTTGACAGATGGCTTCACATCCCTATGGATTGACTATATGACAATGCGTCATTTGCACCCAGCAGGTAGTATAAGGAACCGAACATCTAATCTGTATCAGTCAATCTCATGATAACGTGTGAAATTTAGAACCTTCTTGCAATTAAAATGCAACTTCTCTCCAACATCCAGAATGGAGCGAAATATGAAAGAAAAAGTGATTCAAGTGAAAAGGAAGCGAACAAACGGTTGACAAAAGTTCATATAAAAATGATCGAATCACTTCATTGGATGAATCGGTTAATCTCTACACTTCTGTAGAATTTTATGTGACGAGAACTGTGATAAAGAGCAACTTGATGATCATTAGCCTCCTCTCAGGTACAAACCCTCAACAGCTGCAGATACAAAATGATTAAATGCAAGACGCTCCATGTGGAGAAAGATAACATGTTTGTAATTGTATTAATTTATGATAAATCATTTGTGGTCTGGGTGGAACCAATCTTGTGTTAAGAATTGGACGGCAGTTCTAGTGACCTTTGACCAAAATCATAAATGAGTGACTAGATATTTAGCATTCAAATCAACTTCTAGTACACCTTGTATGGAGACCAGAATGTTTAACTGCAACATTTATGCTTAATAAATAAAACTTAAGATGTTGATTAGAAGTCCTATCATGCAAAGTGCTAAACATCTAAATAAAAAGCAACAACTTAAATTACAGTGAAATATAAATTGAAATAGATATGTTTGACAAAAGGTGCATTCTTAGGATTGTCAAAATAATTGTTTTTATTTAAAAAGTCATAGCGTCATAAACTCTAATCAGCTCCACACTTCATAGCATTCCAACACTGGCTATTTTCAGAATGCAATACTAGTGTACAGTCTACTGCACACTGCATATACAGTCAAACCAAAATTTATTCAGACACCTTCAACATTTACATTTACATTTACATTTACATTTAGTCATTTAGCAAACGCTTTTATCCAAAGCGACTTACAATTGGGGGATACATAAAGCGATTCTTCTTAAGAGGCAAACAGACACAGGAAGTGGTTGTAATACCAAGTTCTTAGACATTGTTCAAATAAGTACAAGCTAGAAAGAGAAGGAATAAATAAAGAGAGAGGGTTTTTTTTTTTTTTATGATGAAGTCAAGTAGCTTCGAAAGAGGTGGGTTTTCAGCTGTCGCTTGAAAATTGCGTGCAGCCGTCTGTCTCTTCTGTTGACTAATCGCTTGACCCAAATTGTGAAACATTTCACAAATGATCACAGTTTATTCACTATAGTTTAGAAAATGGTAATAAAATATGACAAGAACTCAGAGTTAAACTGTGTCAGAACAAATTCATCTGGATAATGTCAGATAACACTCAAGCAAAACATGGTCAGGCCAAATTGTCTGAATAATTTTTGGTCCCAAATTTTTATCACTTTTACTAGTAGTCCACTGTATGAAGAATTTTTAGGTGTAATATGTCACAGTTTACTTTATTTTACTATCCTCAATTACATAAATGAAATATAGTGTCCTGCACCCACTAGTAAAAAAATATAAAAAATTATAACTGGTGTCTGAATAATTTTTGGTTTGTAGCACAAGCTGCACAAGCTCTGAGGACGACACAGTTGTTTCACAATTGGCCAGATTCATTGATGACGAGTGTTTTGTGTTTATTCTTCACACCTTAACTTCTGATAAAGCTCACAAAATCTGTGTTTTTGTGATAGTAAAAACTCCTTACATGTAATCTTAATGTTATATTGTGTCATGTTTATCAAAATAAAATGGATAAAAAATATAGACCTCACTTTTTTGGTATTTAAATTGCATTGGCTTATATTGAACTTCATTCTTGTACATACAGTCACTATATTTAGCAGTACATGAAGTACTGATTGAAAAGTGTTTCTGTTGCTTCATGAAAATGCCTGTAACATCTGTGTATTTGACAAATTGCATCTAATCCACTTCATCTGTGATAAAGTATGCAACACAGCGAGAGCGTCACTATGAGAATGAAGGAAGTGTCTAACTTTGTTTTTAACAAATCTTGGCGATCAGTTAAATTCAGCAACAGTCAAGCACATGTATTTAAATAGTACTAAGTTGCACTGGATCTTCACAGGAAAAACAGTTAGACATGTAATTTTGATTATTAAAGATTAATTTTAACTTAAGGGATAAAATAAGTGACTAAAGGGGGGCTTTAAAAATTCACAGACCTACTTATTCTGCTATCCTGAGTATGCACAGCTATATGGTTAGTAACATCTTATGCAACTGAAGTCCGTGACCTTATGAGAACAGATCTGATATTGTGACCCACAAGTTGAGAACCACTGGGAAACAGCATTCCACATTGTGTGATCGGTCGCATATTGCACATTTTGGCAAATGTAATATTCCATGGTAATCCACATACATAGAAAATTCACAGACAAGCATACTGTACACGGCAAAAAGAGTAGGCTTTTGCAAACACAGTCACTGTTTTACTGCTGACATATGTGTGCTAAGAGCACAGTACGCATGCCGTCAAATACAAGAAGTATACTAACACAATAACTGAAGATGTACTGACAAAATCACAAGAATGCCTCTGTAAATTATTATCTTTTTTTTTTTTTTTTTTGCAGCATTCTTCATTTTTTTTTTTTTTTTTTTTTTTTTTTTTTTTTGGCAGCAGCTGTCATATCATATTCTTTCACTTGCTTTGTCAAAGGCAACCTATTGCCCCTTAATGAGGCTATAAATCTCATTCACTGTCTTTCAAGTATGACAGTAGCGTTACTGCATGGGGCTGTTATGAGTGAGATGATTGTTTCTTTGGTCACGTAGCTCTCATCTAAATCACCAGGACCTTTTTCCATTACAGGTGACACCGCTAATCATCACAGCACAAAAAATAGCTTGTGCTCAGCTCACCCATTAGGCTTTAAGTGAGTGAATCAGGATATATATGGATGAAATATGCAGAAATGTGGTGTGACCATCTCAATCCACTGCAGGCATGTATTTACTGCACATGCAATACTCAAAGGGTTAGTTCACCCAAAAATGAAAATTCTGTCATTAATTACTCACCCTCATGTTGTTCGAAACCCGTAAGACCTTCGTTCATCTTCGGAACACAATTTAAGATATTTCTGATGAAATCTGAGGGCTCTCTGACCCTCCCATAGACAGCAAGGTAACTACCACGTTCAAGGTCCAGAAAAGTACCAAGATGATCGACTAAGTAGTCCGTGTGACATCAGTGGTTCAACTGTAAAGTTAAGAAGCTACGAGAATACTTTTTTGTGCAAAGAAAACAAAAATAACGACTTTATTCCACATTTTCGTCTCTACTGCGTCACTTTGGGCACGCGTTCAAATTGACGTCATCACGCTGGATCTGGGTCAGCGCCTGCGCCGCCACACGCTCTGATACTGTATGATACTGTCATGATGATACTGTCGTGAACGCGCGTCCACAAGTGACGCAGTAGAGACGAAAATGTGGAATAAAGTCATTATTTTTGTTTTCTTTGCTTAGTTGACAGAATTTTCATTTTTGGGTGAACTAACCCTTTAACAGTGCGGGGTGAATATATGAATCAGAGTGAAATTAACTTTTTTATTTTTGCACATGTATGGAAACAGATGCACTCACCAAAAATCTCTCCATTCCTGGCATATTCTGTCACTAGATAGAGCATGTTTTTGGTCTCCATGACCTATTGAAAGAGAAGAGAAGTGATTCTTATTCATTGCATGAATATGGGATGATTATGGCAATGCAATTAATATCACAAATCACACAATTCTGAAATCACAAGAGCACAAGAGACTGACAGCATTTTCACCTGTCACAAGTGTTCACGCTTGGCTTCAAGTGAGAAAACAATGCTACATCCTTTTTTTGTGTCAGGCAAAGGAGAAAATGGTGACAAGTGATTCACACTTAGTCAATAATATGTTATGGATATTATTTTAGATGCATAGGTGTAATATTTCATTAAGCTATTATTCTCTACACTGCTGTCCTCTCTTTGAGCGCACTAACAAAAGTACTATAGCATTACCTTGTCTTTTGGACATGTACCATGGTGGTGCTATCATACTCTGAAGTACACTGGCATACCGTATTATAATATTGTGATACATGAATGTAGCAATAATTCAGTACCATGGTATACACGGCTGTCATACGTATAAAACATGCTTTTGAGTTTGAAACTTGACAATTACAATATATAAAATAACAAATAATAAATCTGTATTTAAATTTGTAAATTAAACAATTGCACTAATATTTATTACTATATAGATTATTGTTGTTGTTTAGTTATTATTATTTTATTTTAAATAATAATAATAATAATAATGCTTTAGACACAACTACTTATTTTTTCCCCTCATTTTAGAGTATGTCAACAAAACTATGAAACAAGTGAATATTTTAAAAATATTTATATTTATATTCATAAAATATTTATATTTTTCATATAAAGATAATAAAAAAATGATTATCTATAAAATAAATAATACCATCAAAAAAACTATAAAACTACACCAGCGGATAATAATAATAATAATAATAATTATTATTATTATTATTATCATATTATTATTATTAACCACCGTGTTGTTCCATAGTTTTGATGACGTATTCCAAAATGTGGAACATAGCTGAGTCTAGAACATTGACTATAATGTATATCAGTGCACCTTTGTGTTTCTATCTGCTACTATGGTCATTTTTTTGTGGGCATGTTTCTTCGTTTGCCTGCTTGTAGGGTCTGGTGTTGGACTAATGACCATGTGCTAGATTCCTACAGGTTACTGACTTTCCCAGTTGACTCTGCCAAAGGAACAGTGAGCATTTTTTGAAAGCTCTATGTATAATACCAGACAGACAGATCACAATATGAGCACTGCCTCTGGTAGAAGTCATGATTGGACTGCTGCTGATGCTGTATTTGTGTTGTGTAACAGCACAGGCAGCTGTTGATACTTTCAGCATCCAGGCCCAGAGTGACCTAAAAATCTTACATAACATAACAAGACTAAACCTGCAAATCACCCAGACGAAACTACTGGATTCAACAGTAGTCTCATGGGATACATGCTCATACAGGTGACAAATAAAAATTGCTTGCATGGTCAGTTTATGAATTATCACAAATTTATTGTAAATACACGCAATCCACACATGCATGATCATGCAGTACCTGGTAAAGCTTGATGATGTGAGGATGGTCCAGCAACTTCATGATTTCCACTTCCCTGTAGATCTTCTCCAGGTTCAATGCATCTAACTGGGTCTTGTCTATGATCTTAATGGCCACCTGTAATTCAGCAAATGCTAATGTTAATTATACTGAGCTTTTGTTATCTGCATTTTTGAAGCCACGGATGCATTCATTATTTTCAGCTACCAGAATATATAGAAACAATACTAATTGTAGACCTATTAGCTTTCTAAAAATCAAAAGACCACTTAGGCATATGCCACTTTGTATACAAGACTTTATAGTTGTAATAAAGTAAAAAAAAAATTAAAAGTCATTGCTCACAGACTGCTGTCTCATGTCTTACTTTACAGCACCTTTTAAAATTATGCAACTGCAACTGGATCTACAGCTGTTCCACTTTTGCTTCTAAGTGAGAACTGGTGGGAAGCTGCATAACTTGTTTGATTTTATCTGACCTGGTCTTGACTGCAGCTCTTAGTCACTCTACAACTCGAGTTCAGAGAGTAAACTGACCTTTTTCAAAGCACAACAACAATGTAATACTGATGCCTGTGAAACAAAGGGTAGATCCAACTAGTTATTTAACTGTTATTAAATAAAACACACAGTACGCAATGCACAATTTAAGTACTTCATCTAGGTAAATAACAATCTGAACATGCAATAAATGTTTCCACTTATGATTTGCCACTCTGTCCTAGATATCAAAGGTCAGTGTTGTCTGTTTTGTTTGGATCTATTAAGCCATTCAAAAATTTATTAAAAAAGCAATTCATATAAAACTTGAAATCACATGTTCTGTGATGAGCATGCTTCTTTTTAATTTTTGAATTAAAATATGTCAAGAAATTTATTTATTTATTTAGTCATTTATCAGACGCGTTTATCCAAAGCGACTTACAAATGAGGACAACAGAAGCAATCAATTGTAATATTAAAACAACTAAAAACAGATCCAAAACTAAAAGCTAAAACTTGATAAATACTACCTATACCCATTTTAAAAATGAAGAGATTAAATAAAAAATGAAATGCCTAAATGTTTAATTTAAAAGTCATTAAAATGATTAAAAATGTTATCATACGTAGATTGGTAGCGAAGAAATGTAGTTTTAAAATATTAATAATATTTTTAATAATAACATTTCTGTACGGCAATTCAAAGTCAGTATGCAGGAAGCAATACTGCCATGAGACAAAAATCAGAGGACCCCTTTAGAGCCTTTTTTTTCTTTAATTCACATATTTTGACTTTTTTTTTATTGCAAACCACATTTTGTCCAGGGTCAAATGGAGTAACCCTAAGAAAACACACTATTAATAATAATAATAATAATAATAATAATAAATCATTATATATGTATATATTACATACTATACATCAACTAAATTTACTTGCACATTGAGTATATATATATATTTTTATTGTTATATATATATTTGTTTTAGATGATGGTTACACCTCTTAACATTGAAGAAATCATTACATTTTTGTTTTGTGCAAAATTGCACAAATGCTTTTCAAAAATGCATGAAATCACCGTGAACACAAATATTGCATTACATATATGAGAACTTAGCACATCTGATTTAAACCGCATTTTCAAAAATGTTTCTATTTTTCATCTCGCAGATCCCATTTGTCACAGATACAAATACAACTTCCAAATATTTAGGCATTTAACACATTTTCTATAGATACTCTCCTTAAATGATAAAAGTGATTTTTTTTTCCCGATTGTACGAGCGCATGTACACTGAAAACACTAGTGTGTGAGATTGAGCGTGTGTGTGTGTGTGTGTGTGTGTGTGTGTGTGTGTGTGTTACTCACCTCATTTTTGGTGATGCGATGTCTCGCCAGCTTCACAACTGCAAAATTGCCTTTTCCCAGCGTGCGCTCAATATCATAAAATCCCACCTGTGTGTTACTCACCTCAGATTTCGTGATGCGATGTCTCGCCAGCTTCACAACTGCAAAATTGCCTTTTCCCAGCGTGCGCTCAATATCATAAAATCCCACCCGAACCGGAGCCCGCTGCGATGGCTTTTGCTCCTGGGCGGCCATGACCATAGTTTTTCTAGTGAACTACTGGATAAAGAGGTGTGTGGATGATTTGGCCACCTTCACCTGCTCTTACATAGCAATTCAAGTGGCGCGTACAATTATGTTCCTAATGCCAAAGCTAAAATGCAGACGGGCCATATGGGTGCCAAGGGCTCCTGCACATTTCTTCGTTTCCAGATAAGGGCTCTACATAACTGAAACGAGAGCTCGGCATGAGGATGGAATGATGTTCTGGCGCTCGACATGCATTGACGTCAGTGCTGAAGGGATTTTATAAAGGGGCGGATCTCACAGAGAGGCTTCAGTGTCCGCGACCAGCAGCATGTCTCCAAGACAACCTTATCCACTGCGTGCGTCAATCAGCGGCTATTGCAATCTCTACAAACACATTCAACTCCGTAGCTAACATTTGACCTTCAAAAACTGTAATGCATTCCATTGTGACATGCATTCCATCCGACATAAAGAGTGGCATCGACACCACATCACAAGTAAATATAAGTACGGATTTTATATGCATTTGTGCTGCATGCATTTTTCATAGAGGACTGATTTTGCTCAATGCGTGAAAATAAAAAAATAAATAAAATCACAAGGCATAGCGAAAGCTCTCAAATGCAGCTGACATCATTACATTGGAATTTATATTATTTATATATTGGAATTTATTTATTTATTTTTTTGTGTACCGCAACGTGGACAAAGGCACCATAAAAAGCAGACATATAACAACAACAACAACAACAATAATAATAAACATAATTGTTTTTGTTATTTTATAGTTTTGTGACTTAGTAGTAGTGTTTTATTTTATATTTGTACATTTATTTAAACATCTGTATATATGCGCTCCTAGTGCTCTAAGCATGTAGTCAGAGAGCGACCCCTGCTGTCAAAAACGCTTACTGCCGTTATGTTTTGTTTTCAGCACACATGCACATAACTATAGATGGTGTTAAATATGTAAGTGAATATATTTAGTTTCAATTTCATTCATTTGTTTTTGTTTATTAAGGCTTCATTAACATCACTGCATTCACATTCCAATATTTGCATATAAGAAACTGTTTGATCATTCATTATTTCACAGGAAAAGACAGTCTGCGAGAGATTGTCAGTGTAATTACTGAGCCCATACAGCGTGTCCAGAAAAAGCAGCATAACAGGGTCATGCAAACCAACCAGTGAGAGCAAACAAGCTGTCTGGTATCCGAGCATCTCATTCTGATTCGTTGAGCAGCTTGTTTGTAACATTGTACCACCTTTGAGTGTTTATCCTTCAGAATTTGGCTTTAAAGATGCATTAAAAACTGGCTAGTATTATTCTGTGTCATATGAGCCCATGGAAATTAGAATCATAATATAAATAAAAAAGAGAAAAAAAGGGCAAACTACATCTGATAATCATGTGTGACCTGTAAACCTCAGATGTTGTTGCAATGAAAGTCTGATTGAGAGTACATCGATGGTAGATCTGCAGAAATCTGGGAATTAGTTTCTCTCATCAGGATTATTATCGTTAACTGAAACTAAAATTAAAACCATAAAAATACTTACTTAAAATAATCATTAACTGGAAAAAAAAAAACTTTAAACTTAAATTCAAATTTATATCTATGTTAACATATTTTATTTCAGCCAAGGCAACATTTCTCATTTTCATTTAAGTACTAAAATAACTCAAACTAATTCAGGTAAAACTATAAACTAAAACTTAAAAATGATATCGACATATTTAAAAAATAAAATAAAATAGAAACTAGTAAAAATTACCACAAAATTGCTAAACTTTTAGCTCAAATTAAATGAAATAGAAAATATGAATAAAAATCGAATTCAAAATATTAACAAAAACTATAATGTTATATCAACAATACTAAAATAACACAGTCTCTCATTTATTCAGTACATTTTGGAGATTTCAAAATGCTGGAGTCCACACATATCCAGGCCTTCTTTTGAAATACTCGGGTAAGACATCAACAGCTATTATCATTTTAGAGGAGAATACGCAGTTAAATGCTAATGTTCATCTTTCATATCAGTAGCCATATAATTCATCCATCCATCCCTGGTCTCTGTAATATCTCCCGCTTCCACGGCCCTGCAGGGTGTCATACAAATCATTGGTCACAAAGCCGCTCTCAGTGCTGGCCAGTGTCACAAAACCACTTTCAGTGTCTCTGCCTGCCAGGTTGTCGTAATCTCCAGGTGGAGTGTCTGGAGAAGAACCCAGGAAGGAAGTGTTCTTGATGTCAGGCCGCGTGCCGGCCAGGTCTGATTCATGCTGCCTTTGGATGACGTTATAGACGTCAGGGCTCGGGCTGTTGCATCTTTCTCCAGGGGCCCAATATCCTGGTTCCTTTGGAGGGGTCTCAGTCTGTTGTTTCTTCCTGCATGCATAAATTATGTTATATGCTCTCAAGTTGATCATATTTAAAATGTTTTGATCAGTGAAGTGAGCAGTCAAACAACGCACCTCTTTGTGAACAGCTTAAAGCAGAAAACTCCCGTCGCCACAATCAACAGCAGCAGAAGTGGTATGGTTGGCAGCACAATGTAAGCGATATTAAGAACATTGTCTAAAAAAAACATGCAACAGGAATTTGGTTAGTGTTGTCACACCCCTTTGGACTTTTGTTGTGTTTTTATTCCTCATGTGTTCTGTGACCCAGTTTTCCCTCATGTTTGATTGTGTCATTTAGTTCAGGTGTGTCTGGTTTATTATCCTCATTTGCTCCACTATATTAGTTGTGTTCTGTTCTCTGTTTGGGGTCCGGTCTACTACATCCCTACGTGTGTCTCCTGCCTGTTCTGTCCTGGATTTACCCTTGTGTGGATTTATTAAAGACTATTAGCATTCATCTTCATCTTCTTCGTGCATTTATCTCACTGTAGCGTGACAAGTGTGATCAATAAAGTTCAAATTTTGGGCTTGGTAAGATTTTTAAAATATTTTTGAAAGCAGTATCTAATGTTTACCCAGGCTGCAGTAATATTGTGGAATTTTTACAATATAAAATGATTGTTTCTATTTTAATATATTTTAAAATGCAGTTTAATCCTGTGATGACAAAGTTGAATTTTCAGCAGCCATTACTCCAGTCTTCAGTGTCACATGATCCTTCAGAAATCATGCTAATATGCCGATTTGCTGCTCAAGAAACATTTTTTATTATTGTCAGTATCTCATTATTTTTTATTATTATTATCAAACAGTTGTACTGTTTGCTGCTTATTTTGAATATAAACCTTTTGTAATACTATAAATGTTCGAAAAACATCTGATCAGTTTAATGTGTAATTACTGGAAATCTTACTGACCCCAACGTTTTGAACAACAGTGCATATTTGTTTTTTTTCCAAAGATCTTATATTAAAAAAACAAAACAAAAAAAAGACAGCATTCTGGAAAAAAGGCTCTTATCAAAACCCCAATAAGATTATTGGAGTACATTTTTTACAATTATTGGATTACATTTTATATACTATTTCTACTTAAATATTTCATGTTTAATTGTTTCTTTGTAATTAATTGTGAAATTGACTACCAATTTCTAATTGAAAATTGTTCCACACCCATTTTTTTATGTACAGCGGAGTCCAAATGTCTGAGACCACAACTGAAGATATGCCTAATTCTAGTTCAGATCTTATTGCAAATTATCAGCATAATCATTTGAATGAATCAAACTTGCAGCATGATTTGAGATGATCCAAAGAGCAGCTTGTGCCTCAATAGGAGTAGGAACATCTGATCGTCTGTACAAAGTCACATGACCAATGAAACAAATTTAATTATTTTAGTGACCTAGAAATAGTGCAGAAGCTGAAATGTTTGTCTTCAATTTGCACCAAATAATTGTAATTTTTTTCAAAATCATAAAACTATGTTTACTCCTGGTATTTCAGGTTTAAATAATAATAATTAAAAAAAAATCACAGGCTTTTAGACCCCATTGTTTTGAGTTAACAGGTATTCATGTCATGGCAGTCTTCAACCCTGTGAGAACAAGATTCACCTGGAGGTTCAGATACGAGCACCCTCATGCCATCATCCTTCTCTGTGACAGAGGGGTTTCTGGGTATTTTGGGTGTTGGAAGAGCATCTGTAATATATGTGAAATAGGTTTTATGGTATTATCTGGTGTAAGACATCAATATAGCAGCACAACAAACAGAAAAAAGTATGAAACAAACAAACACATACAAATAAACCAATAAATGCAGACTTTCTCATATTCTCACAAAATGGATATCCATCCAACATTAGGCCAGTGGTCCTCAACCTTCTTGACTCCAAGGGCTACAAGGGCTGTTCAAGACAATATTTAAAAGTCCTTCCATCTACGCTGATATGTTCCTGTTTTTTTCCCGTTGTAATTAAGATTATGTTAATTACACTAAATTTAAATGATTTTAAGAAGGGATAGTATGTAGAAAAAAAATCTATCATTATTTACTCACCCTCAAGTTGTTCCGAACTTGTATAACTAAACAGTTGACGGTAGGCAGCCATTGACTTCTATAATATTTTTTCCATACTATGGAAGTCAATGTCTACCGTCAACTGTTTGGTTACCAACATTCTTCAGAATATCTTTGTTCGTGCTCAACAGAAGAAAGAAACTCATACACGTTTGAATCAACATAAGGGTGACATCCCTATTCTCATAGAATTAGAACGATTATTAAAACTTTATAGTTGTAGTTATTGTCCTTGGTGTGCACAGGCCTTTACTAGGACCCCCTACTGGTTGAACAACTGCACTGCAGTGAACCACTGCAATCGGTATCCTTATTTTACAAAAAATAAAATAAAAATAAAATAAAATAAATAATTTGTTTTAAAATAATTTGCAATAATTATGCAGAGGTACTATATTAACATACAAATTAATTAATTTTGTCAAGCACAATATCCCTAGCTTACCTTCAAATGTTCTATTTTCTGCAGGGATGGGTGCTGGAGGTTTATCTGAAACATCACATGAAGACCATGTTATCATATACTATGCAGTTCTTGAATCAAATATTGCTATAATAGCACTGAAAATAATACTACAAATATTAACTTTTAAACAAATGTCCAGATTTTCTGAAGAAAATGTGAATGGTAAATGAGCACTCCTCAAGTCTCTACTACAGTGGGGGAAATATTTATTTGATCCCCTGCTGATTTTATAAGTTTGCCCACTTACAAAGAAATGAAGGGTCTGTATTTTTTATGGTAGGTTTATTTTAACGGATAGAGACAGGATATCAACCAAAAAAATCCAGAAAAAACACATTTTATAAAGGTTAGAAATTGATTTGCATTTCAGTGAGTGAAATAATTATTTGATCCCCAACCAAGCAGCAAGAATTCTGGCTCCCACAGATGTGCCCATGTGAAACACAGATTAGTCCTGCCACTTTAAGAAGTTACTCCTAATGTCAGCTCGTTAGGTGTATAGGACATCTGTCCACACACGTCTGTATCTTCCATTCCAACCTCTCCCTCCAGCATGGGCAAGACCAAAGAGCTGTCAAAGGATGTCAGAGACAAGATTGTAGATCTGCACAAGGCTGGAATGGGCTACAAGACCATCAGCAAGAAACTTGGTGAGAAGGACACAACTGTTGGTGCGATTATTCAGAAATGGAAGAAATACAAAACAACCATCAATCGGCCTCGGTCTGGAGCTTCGCCTCAGGGTGTAAGGATGATAATGAGAAAGGTGAGGAATCAGCCCCGAACTACACGAGAGGAGCTTGTTAATGACCTTAAAGCAGTTGGAACCACAGTCACCAAACAAACCATTGGTAACACACTACGCCGCAATGCACTGAAATCCTGCAGCGCCCGCGAGGTCCCCCTGCTCAAGAAGGCACTAGTACAGGCCCGTTTAAAGTGTGCCAAAGAACATCTAAATGATTCAGAGAAGGCTTGGCAGAAAGTGCTGTGGTCAGATGAGACCAAAATGTAGCTATTTGGCATTAACTCGACTCGCCTTGTTTGGAGGGAGAGAAATGTTGACTATGACCCCAAGAACACCATCCCTACAGTCAAGCACGGAGGTGGAAACATTATGCTTGGGGCTGTTTTTCTGCTAAGGGTACAGGACGACGTCACCGCATTGAGGGGCAAATGGACGGGGCCATGTACTGTGAAATCTTGGACGAGAACCTCTTTCCACATGACAATGACCTGAAACATACCGGCAAGGCATACAAGGCAACAAAGGAGTGGCTCAAGAAGAAGCACATTAAGGTCATGGAGTGGCCTAGCCAGTCTCCAGACCACAATCCTATAGAAAATCTGTGGAGGGAGCTGAAACTTCCGAGATGACAAACGACAGCCAAGAAACCTTAAGGATTTAGAGAGGATCTGTAAAGAGGAATGGATCAAAATCCCTCCTGAGATGTGTGCAAACCTGGTGACCAACTACAAGAAACGTCTTACCTCTGTGCTTGCCAACAAGGTTTTCTGTACTAAGTCATGTTTTGCTTGGGGATCAAATACTTATTTCACTCACTGAAATGACCTGAAACATACCGGCAAGGCATACAAGGCAACAAAGGAGTGGCTCAAGAAGAAGCACATTAAGGTCATGGAGTGGCCTAGCCAGTCTCCAGACCACAATCCTATAGAAAATCTGTGGAGGGAGCTGAAACTTCCGAGATGACAAACGACAGCCAAGAAACCTTAAGGATTTAGAGAGGATCTGTAAAGAGGAATGGATCAAAATCCCTCCTGAGATGTGTGAAAACCTGGTGACTGACTACAAAAAATGTCTTACATCTGTGCTTGCCAACAAGGGTTTCTGCACCAAGTACTAAGTCATGTTTTGCTTGGGGATCAAATACTTATTTCACTCACTGACATGCAAATCAATTTCTAACCTTTATATAATGTGTTTTTTTCTGGATTTTTTGGTTGGTATTCTGTCTCTATCCGTTAAAATAAGCCTACCATAAAAATTACAGACCCTTCATTTCCTTGTAAGTGGGCAAACTTACAAAATCAGCAGGGGATCAAATAAATATTTCCCCCACTATATGAGATTCTGCTCACCAGATATGTGGTCTCTTCTGGAATGTAAGCGAATGGGTTTTAATTTTTTTGTCTTTTTCATTGTACACCAGATGGAAATCATGAGCCTAATTGTTTCAAAAAATTATAGCAGGTCTCTCTTAACCAAGCTGCGCTATTTGAATGTGTCATTCATGTCTGTATAAACACTGCAGGACGAGTTCCAGTATGCTGAAGTTTAATGCTTAGTGTTGGGGTTTGTTCAAATCAATGAGCTACTGTTTATCATTTATAATGTGAATTGACTCAGAAATCAACTGAATAAATCATGCCTTCCCAACCTTTGGTGTACTTGCAGATAAAGTTGTTTTTGGTTTCACAATTGTCATCATTCCACTGGAACATGTAAGGCCCACCCTGACCCGGAGGAGCAGAGGGCTGATGGTACATCACCACACACACCTCAAACCCACAGGAAGGCTCATCCCAGTGCCAGTTCCTGTCGCACACAAACACAAAACAATAAGCAAAAGCACCTACAAAGGAAATGTGTCTAATGTGGCTCTCATCACACCTGAAGGTTGCTCGGCTTCCATCCAGCCAGTAGTATTGAGAAGGACAGTCTCCATTTATCTCCTCATAGCCTTGATCCCTACGGAGCCCGATCCAAAAGTCTCCATCTGATGCTTTCAGTTCATGGATGAAGTTCTCTATCAGTATCTGCTCAGTCTTAGACTCAATACCGAGAAGATCTCCACCATCACTCCTGCAGGCTCGACTCGCATCTTCAAAGTTGAGTTTACGCCGAGCATCTTGAAAATAGGCAATTTTATAGCAGGGCTTCTCAGTGCCACGCTTGCATATCTGCTGGCCTTGAGAGACACATTAAGACAATGGAATGTAAATGTATTGAAGTCAAGTCGAGTCACCTTTATTTGTATAGCGCTTTATACAATACTGGTTGTGTCAGAGCAGCTTTACAGTGTCAAACAGGAAAATAGTTTGTCAATGATGCAAGAAGACAATAACGTTTCTAATTTTTTATCTAAAGTCAGAATCGGAAGTCTTCCGAGTAATCTTCTATTTAGAATGCTTTAAATAAACACGTTTTTATTTGGAAAATTAAAAACAAAACAAACGTGTTCCTTTTTCCTTTGGCAAAATGGAAAATCTCATTTTCTGCATGCACAAAGCCCTTTAGGGTGCACATATTCGCATGTATATATTTAATTATTTTTCTAAAGCAAGGGTTTTTCAGACAATCTGCAAATCCAGGGACACCCAATATATAAAAAAGTGTTTTCCTTTCACAAAGAACATTAATAACGTTGTGAATAACAGACCACTACTTGATGTTCAGTCAATTGAAAAAGTGCCCAGGGTGTTCCCAATTAAACCTTTTTCCTCAGAGTGTATATATGTCAAAATAAAAATGAAATGTAATTATGTTATGATTAAATAGTCACGGAATGGAGAGATGAGATGGAGCTGTCATTTCATTTAGAGAAAGCCATTAGTGTCTGCGGCAGAACATACCTCTCTCGTAAACGTCTGCACCACAGGGAGGATGGACAACACATCGGGTTTACAAGCGGTGAAGAGAGAAAACAGCCACTCTTAAAGCATGCTCTAAAGAAGTCACTTCCTATATTTAAGCATCTAATTCAAATTAATTAAACAGGAAACGAATGCATCTATCGAGTCTAAAGAATGATTTAAGTGAGTGAAAAAAAAAACAGTTAAAAAAAGTTATTGCAAAACCTTTTAAAATTTCAACATATTTGAATATAGAAATCTTTTTATATTATAAATATTATTGATAAGAACCTCTAAGGTTGTCAAAAGACAAAACGAGGCACAGTATAGACTGACATAATATCTCAGATCTGACTTATTCGGGAAGCGTTTCTTCTAAATATCATATCTATAGTTTAATCTTTTAAAATAGTCGAATGCAGCATTTTCTTTCCTAAATGTGTAACTCACCGCCCAGAAGCTTTGACGCGCACACGGAGACGCTGAATAAAACCAGCACACAGCCACATTTTCTCATTAAATCCATTTGATCACCCTTTATCAAACTTCCATGGGCCTTAAAAGTAATTTCACCAAGACAATGAAAAGCCAAGTAAATAAAAAAGGGAACATCCAACACCAGGAAGGCTTCGTCCAGTAGAGCACCGATCACCTGTCCCGCTATCCTCTGAGATCTTCGTGAATGTCCAGGACCGAACACACAGACCGTCGTAACACGTCATCAGCTGACAGGAATGAACACGCCACGGGCTTTTATTTGTAGATACCAACAAATCTCATAAAAGATTACAAAGACACAGTGCTCCCCTTACCAGAAAGTAGTATACTTCAAGTTTATTTTATTAAGTATACTTAAGTAAAGTTCAAGTATATTTTTAAGTATACTTTATGTAGCAAGTATACAGATATCAGTGTACTAGTAGTATACTTGTAAGTGTACTATTTCAATACTCCTTGGGACTAAATTGGCCCACTTTCTAGTATATAAAAGTATACTTTAAGTATAACAGTAGTAAACTTTAAGTACACAACTAGTTTACAACAATATTTTTAGCTTGTACTGCAACTATACTAAAAGTGAACTTATATGAATACTGATAGTTTTCGAATTAAATACTTGTAGTAGCATTTTTCGTACACTTTAGGGCCTTTCGCACCGCTTTAGTTCCAGAACTAAATGTACAGTACTAAAGTACTGGAACGATTTTGCGCGAACTATATACTAATAGCACACTTGAATAAACTTCTTTTTCGTAAGGGTCACTGGCCTTAATATTTTAATATTTGAAGTGTTTAAGACAATGATAAACAAATGTAGCTAGTCTAGCTGCATTGTAAGTAAACTTCTTAAACATTAGTCTATTTCCTATGATAAAATGACACATTATATGTTTCAAATTTGGGACTAGTCTTTAATATCATCACTATGTTTACTGGAGCTTCTGAACTTCTTTCCGGTCCTCATTCACAGATGATGAAAGGGTCTTGGGAGCCAATCTACACAGAACACACAAATGATTTCATGGTGTTTTCAAAATCCACTTGGTTTATTATATAAAACATTATCTGATTTTACTTTATAAAAGAACATGCATTTTATGTTTTGCAGTGTTGCAGGTGCAGCACACAAGTTAATCTGAGCATTATTGTAATATGTGTCAAGCTTCCGCATTTAATTTAATGTTGCTAGAAACCAATCTACCGCACAGTCTCCCTACATGACATTAAATAAAGGATTTTGCAATGATGCATTTATAAGAAAGGGAATTGTTTTGGATAATAGGACAGGTAATCAATGCAGGTTTGTGCTGTCTGTACAGAGCAGAAAAGATCAGACAGATTTCAGATCAATATCCAAGCCTCAATTTAAGACTACGCTGGTTTTCCAATAACCCTTCATCACTGGGTCTGGAAATCAATTTTAGTAGGCTAAGAATCCATATAATAATGAAAATGTTAGAAACTGTCAGCAATTTCCCTCTCTTTCAAACTGACAAACCATTTTCCTCCTTACCAGTTTACCTGTTTAAATAATATTTGGGGGTGAGGGCCTGTGTGCTTTTCCCTTTTATAATTGGATGTGATTTACAGTAGCAGCATCAACGGAATAGCTCCCCTTATGCTGTCCACAGCAGTAAATTTCTATTAAGCACACAATTACTATTACTTTATTGAATGCAGTAATACATTGTAAAATTAATTGTAAAAAAATTTATTGCACTGGTATCTATAAGTTGCAAACGATGCAGTAAAAGATAATTTTCCAGATGAAATTATAATCAGATACAGTATGTTAATATCTGACAGAGAAGAGAAATAACATACATTTTTTCCACTAGGTTGCCTTTTCTTGGTTTGTTTCGGTAGGAAATCATCTCCTTCTGTTGAGAACATACATCAAACCTGTATTAAGTCTGCATGACATTAAAAACAAGGGACTCAAAAATAACAACATGCACATTAAATTTTTAATCAGTTTTTGTTTGTTTTATAGTAAAAATTGAAATCAGATATGCTCACCAAGGCTACATTTATTTGATCAAAAATACAGTAAAAACAGTAATATTGCTTTACAATAATTTTAATAAAAATCTAATAATTTAATACATAATAATATTAACATTTAAAATAAATGTTTTGTTTTATTATATATTAATATTTGTATATTTTATCTTTAGTGCCACATGATTCTCAGAAATCATTCTAATATACTGATTTGGTGCTTGAGAAATATTGCTTATCATCATACTCATTCTTCTTCTTCAGATTTATTATTAGAAATCTTATTTAATATTATAAATGTCTTTATTGTCATTGCATCCTTGCTGAATAATGTTAATCTAAAAAAACAGAGACCCCAGACTTTTGAACAGTAAGGTATGTACACTGTAAAAAAATATTTTTTGAACATGGTGATTATTGATGCATGTTTAAAAAGAAAATATAATTTCAGTCTTTCTACATCAAAATTTCACATGTGTTATTTGCCGTTTCTTTTATTTGTGAAATTTACTAGCAATTTCTGAGTGAAAATATTTTCAAACTAAAACAAGTGAATGTATATGTCTATTAACACTTAAACGTGGAAACTTTTCAGTATCATTAAAAATATAGCTCTGTACATTATACAGCCAAAACTGAGATGCATAACATCACATCCAAGCACCCAAAATGAATAAACACAACTAAAAACAACTGACTTCGGTGCAGCTTGTATTAGGCTTGTAAAGTACTCAGCAGGGGCTGGATAAAGCACCATCACCCCATAATCATCTGGCTGCTCCTCGGAGAGTCATCAAAGTATTGAAGAAGCCCACCCCTCCTTTCCTCTCCTCCTCTATAGGGGAGGGTGCCCTAAGAAATGCTGAGGCTCTAGGGAAAAAGTGCTGAGGAAAGGAGAGAGAGCACTCTAATGAATGGGAGAGGAATAAAACACTTGGCTGTCTGAGGAATCCTGTCCTGCAGCATCCAAATATGCAATGGCTGTGTTAGCAGAAGACCCAAGATGAGGCTTAGGTTGATACAAACTGAACGGAGAGACCTGAGAGGATGTTTTAAGCTAATGGGGCCAAGTACTTCTTTCCAAGTATATTTCTTACCTTAATTCGCTCATCCCTCTGCTTTTTCAGAAGGGCAATAATCTGGTCTCGTTTCTTGGCCTAACACAAATATGAAATATGTAAGTAAATGAAGAACCATGGTACATTGCATAACAGTTGCTGAAGTATAATACTATAATGAATTAAAAACTATTTAAGCAAAAATTATTTTATAATTGCTAAATATTGGTGTTATATTAGTATTATTTATGTATAGTTTTATTAATACTTTGAGTTAGCTATTATTTTTATATTGTCAGTTTTCATTTGAATTTTAGTTAAATTTTTTTGTGATTTTGTAATTTTATTATTATTATTATTATTATTATTCAGGTTTAATTCATTTTTATCTTAGTTTAAGTCTTGTTTTTTGTATTTATTTCCAGTTAGTTATTTTAATCCTTAAAGGGATATAGTTCACCAAAAAATGAAAATTTTGTCATCATTTACTCACCCTCAACTTGTTCCAAACCCGTATCAGTTTCTTTCTTTTGTTGAGAACAAAAGAAGATATTTTGAAAAATGTTGGTAACCGAACAGTTGGTGGAAGCCATTGACTTCCATAGTTTGAAAAAAACCCAAAAACAATGGAAGTCAATGGCTACCATCATACAGGTTTGGAACAACTTGAGGGTAAATAAATGAAAACAATTTTAATTTTTGGAAGTACTATTCCTTTATTATTAGACTAAATGAGAAAGGTTGATTTGGCAAACTGTTTTTCATCTAAAATTTCTATTTTATTTTAGCTTTATTTAAATTAACAATTGTTGTAATAGTTTTAGTTTAGTTTAAGACAAATACTAAATATATACGTCATGTAAATGCACAACCAGGGCACACTGCATATTAGTTACTGAATTTACAGTATCTACCAACACCTTCATTGATGCCCATCTGTAAAAGATGGTGAAGGATACATACACTTTTATAGAGTATAACAGCACTGCTGAATAGGCAGCAGCTGTCCGAGTATACCAGCCGACAGCTGCACTTACTAAACAAGCCTCATAATTTTGATTTAGCGCCCATAGTTTCTGGCTGCTCTTAATGTCATTTCATTAAATCCATTACATGCTTGTACACTATAACCATTTTTCAAGCCAATGCCATTTTATGGCAGGTTAATCAGTTATAATAATGTAATGTAATGTCTCTGTTGATTATTATCACCCAGTGTAAACATTTGTCATACTGCTAAAACTAAATCAAATGGAGTTGTGGAAGAGTACAATGCATCGGCAAAATAACATTAGAGCAGGCTGGAGTATGATTACATTTTCCCCACACTGTATTAAACATTACAATAATAGAACAACATAGAAAACTGACTTCAAAACATTTTGAATTCAGTTTCTTTGACAAAGCCAATTTTTTTTTTTGAAAACCTCCAATGTATAACCCTTTGATTCAGAGGGTTTGGGAATAAGGTTAATTAGCTAAGAGTAATCTCATAAAATGGATCTGTCCTCCAGAGGGCCATCCATCTTGGGGTTTCCAGGTTGATTACTCACAGTGGGAAAGCAGACATTACAGGGAGGGCACTGCCCACTGCCCACTGCCCTGCTGAACATGCTATCTTCAGATGCAAGGAGATGAATGACACATGCAACACCAGCTTATGTAGAATGTGGAATGCTAGAGTATAGCACATGGAGATGGTAAACTGTATTGGGGCAGCTGACAAGCAACAATAGTGTTATTAGGTTTGAAGTATAATCTAAAGCTATTATATACTATTATATTTTTATTAATATTTTGATTTAGCTTTTTAACATAGTACTTTCAGTTTTCATTTGAATCTTTCATTACATTTTTAATATTTTTTTTATGCATGTGCTTTTGCCATTTTTTGTAGTAATTACAAGTAAAACTATTAGTAATTTTAGTGCTTTGACAAACTAAAAAAAAAAAATGGAAATGTTGCCTTGGCAATGTTTGTTTGTTTATTTTCAGGTTTATTTAAATTAACAAAAAATGTTTTAATAGTTTTAGTTTTAGTAACCCTGCTAAACTTACAGTTTTTGTATGATCTCAAATTAATATGTAATATGTACTTTTATTTATGTCACACTGCAGGCAGCAAGACCATTTAAAATAAAAGAGTGATGGCAAAAAAGTGATGGTAAAAATGTAGAAATAGCAACCAGTAGATGACCTAAGACATTTCCTTATACATATACAGTGGTATCCTACAGTGGTATTTTTTTAATTGGGAAGTAAACTGAACATTTTAAAAAAGTATTTTTATTTTCAATAAAGATATTTTTATATTATAAGATTCTGCACTATCAAGGTGACTAAAAAATAAATAAAATTGTACTCATTTATACAAATGGTCAGATGCACTTCATTACACGCTCCACTGAAGCTGAAGATCATGCTGGAGAACAACCAGGTTTTATACATATTGTGAAGTTCACACAGCTGGAGTGCTGCTCTCATTAAGGGGGCACATACTAAACACTAAGACATTCTGTTCAGTGGTATACTGATAATTTAATCTTCATTAAAAAAAGAGATAAAAAAATAAAAGGATATTTTCTCTGACATTTGGACACCACTGCATGTAAATGATTTTACCCTAAAATTGGGATACTAAATTAAAACACAAAATTCATGGACACATGTCAACTATCATTGAAGAATTTCAATGAATTGAAGCTTTGTGTCATTATAATGATCCAAGTCTATGAATAAATACTAAAAATCATATTTTGCATAACCTAATATGGCCCCAAACTTAATGCTCACAATATGCTTAGGTTCTGTGGCAAGTGCAGATTCTTTAGTCTGTAAAGCAAAATGACGAGTTTCTTGCCCCAGCAATGCCAGAAAAGGGACAAATCAATGCTTCCTTATTCTTATACGCAGATGAATTGATCGGCAAGACCAGTGATTTCCTGCTAATCCGATTAGTAGATGTGGTTAGTGCAGTGTTGGGAGAGAAAGTAGCTATGCGGAGAGATTCATCACTGCACAAATGTAGGGCTTAAGAGCGGTAAGCAGGCTCTTAAGGATTCTGCCTGCTGGATAGCATTACAATTGACTCCTCTGCGAGAAAATTTACACGAGTCAGACAGCAATGGAAACCTTTAAATTAAATCTGCAGACTTATGGGATACCTCTGTTTGAAAGCACTGAAAGTGTACTATCAATCAGCACAGTAACTGCCTGGTAATATGAAGCACAGCATATCAGGTGCAGGATGAGTTATGCGGCAAAGTTTAGGGTTATGAGTGTGTTCAGATTCCTGGCATCAAAGTATAATTAACATGTAATAGTGATGCTTGCTTTTAAAACGTGCTTGCACCATTAAAAACTTTATACCAGAGTTCCATTTTATGTTGTGATCTTAAATTATCTGTGATGCTCCTCAGAGACTCATTTTGCTTATGTGGCTTACTGAGAGCTACTCTAAAACCGGCAAATCCAGCCTGCCAGATCTACACTTAGAAACCCCGCTGATCTCAAATCATCTTTCATTAGAGATCCATAACTGCCCTCCACAGGCTGGCTCATTAGTTCTTCATGCTGCAATGCACTGTCTAGAAATAAAGATTTCACAGCAAAGAGAGAATCAAGACAGAAGCAGGAGCCACACATCTGACTTAATGTGTATTTTCAATTCACTAAATTATGCCACATCTCTCAATCTTTCTTATTGTTTTTGCTTCTCAGAAGTGCTAATTACCTTACTAAATCAGGTCCTTTTACTTGACATTCTTACATGTGTAGTGTATTGAGCTTGTGGTCCGGGGCTGGTTGCACCAGCTGTATGCAAGTTACAACTTAGCCTAGTTTTGACATAAATCTGCACTTAGTTAAAACTTATGCACTACTAAATATTTTTTCGTTGCACCATTACACTTAGTTGAAGGGTAACTCGATCTGGACCTGGAGACCTGGAATAAGACTGAATGAACTGCATCATTATGCTTTTCTTGTACCCGACAACCTTCAATCCTTTAGACATACAGTATATGATGCTTCTGACATTTACACTCGCATACAAATTAAGAGAGAGAAAAATATGTTAATAAACGTACTTTCTTTTTTAGCGCTTCTTCAACACCACATCCACAGTGCGCCTACGTGTGCTTCGGTCTGTATTGCGCTGCATGTCAAATAAATAATAAATAAATGGAATTTTTCTTATGTTTTTTTTCTTTCAGTATTTATTGATCCTTATATTATATTGCAATTACAGTTTCTGAATGTTATTTAGGTTACATATAAAAATAGCTTACCTATAGGCTAATGTTAGTCATGATTAAGTAGTATCGTTTTTAATGGAAATGTATTTTTACCGTTAGTTACGCAAGGCAAAAGAAGTTAGAATGAAAGATAAACTGAAATTCACAGCATTTAAACAAGTTCTGTTTGCGTATTTGAAGGCTTCTATTGGATCATTTAGGGTAAACGTCATATTATGCGACTATGCATTACTTTACTGAGAGCTCATGAACTACTAGCTACGTCCTGCCTTACAAACAACTGGTGCAACTGAAAAATGTATAGATTTAGTCACAAACTGCTAGTAGTAAGCCTCTATTGTGGACTTAAAGTTCTAATTTAAGAATTTACGAATGGGTGGTGCAACCCTACCCTGACCCTTAAACACCCAGCAACTACTACACATCTACTGTATGTTGCAACTACCCTAAAGAGCTGTCACATTGTGCTGCCCACTACGCCACAGCTCTATGTGCTTGCAATATGTAGAGCAAGTGCCACTGTGTTCATAAAAATAGCAAAATTTCCATGAAAAAAAAAGATAAATCCAAACTTTACTAAATTTAAATTTCACATTATACATTTAACATTTTTGTTAAAGCTGCAGTCTGTAACTTTTTTTTGTTTAAAAATAATCCGAAATCAATATTTGAGCAAGTACATAATCAGCCAGTGTTTGAAACTATCGCCTTACTTTAGCCCGATTCACAACGGTTAGCTTATAATAATGTTTTCTAATTTGAGTGGTATGGGTATGTTTTCGCGGGAAATTCGAGCATGCTGCTACGTCATTACGTCACTTCTGTAAACATAAAGAAGTTGTCCCGGCTACTAGGCTATCGCATGTGAGGATCCTGCAGGTGGCTGATCGTTTATAGCCTTTTCTCACAGCAGCTAGAATAATTAAATGTATCATTTTGATGGCGGATTGTAATCCAGAAAGGATTATGTGTTTATGAAACACATGTGAATGAAATTCAATTATACTCCAGTTATAAATGTGCTTCTGATTACAGATAGCCTGGGATTACAAAGATTTGTATTTTAAAGAAAACCAATTCGAAGGGAGCACAATTTGTTTTTTGGGTTAAAAGAATTTCTTAATATGAGAATTTCATACAAGAGTATGACAATTAGATTTGACTGTGCAGAAATTGAAATCTACACGCTAATACACACTATACTCATAGTCACCAATGCTGATGTTGTTAACATTAATAATTTGAGAATAAAGTATAACAATAATAATAATTTGAATGGTTTGTTGTGATATGAGCTAACCGATCTTTAGATTTAATCACCATTTTGTAGCGAGATTTATGGTAATGCTTTTTTCCTCAGGTGGTCAGAACAAACGTGGCAGACGTGTTACTTACTTGTTCAGATGGCAATATACGGTGAAAATTCTTATTTGGGTCATATTCCAAGACGTAGGCTAGAATCTGTGATTGTGAAGTACAGTAAATATCCACACCGGTGCGGTGACTGACTGCCACGCATACTCTTCAGAACATGAGATTCATCCGCGCTGGAGCCATGCCGACTCACAACCCACGCAAGCTAGATAATTCCGCACCCAGCTGCAATTCCAAGTACATTTATTCTTATAGGATTTAAAAGACTTATCAACTTGACTGCACTGACACTATCGGACCAGAACAAAGCTCAACTGAATTCAGCTGAATGCAGAAACTACTGTCTTCTGTGGAGCTGCTTTATAGATGAATTTATTTGTTTTATAATGGACACATTTTGCAACAACGACACTGTTATTGAGCTGAACTCAATCAACATGAACTGACTTGAGCAGAATAACAACACTACTGCCTTCTGTAGAACTGATTATGGCTGAATTGAACTTGTGTTATAATTGATTAACTTTACACAGTTATTGAACTGAATTGAAACCACACTGAACTATATATAGCCCTAGTCTACAAATAAAAAAAAAAACTTTTATACAAAATATACAAATGATTACTACAAAATAATCATCATCTTGCACCATTTGCCTAATTACTCAAAAAAATAACCTTTTAATGAAATTAATCAAATTCATAAGCATGTTCATGTGCCACTGAGACCTCACCATCTCCATGTATTTCTGTCTCTCCTCTTCCTTTTGCTTTAAGTAAGCATCCTGCTGGATTTCATCATCCCTCTCTACCAAGCAAGCAAACAAAAAGGCCAAATCAGATTAAGAAAAATACATTACGCTCACAAACACCTATTCTATACTTACTTGACCATGACGCTTGCTTTGCAGTAGCATTTGTGGCTAAAAATAAAACAACAAAGGATTACTCAACTTTATCTGATTTTATTTCAGTTTTTTCATGTGCCACCAAAAAATTTGAACCATATTTAAAGACTTAAACAGGGGTTCTCAACTCTGGCCCTCGAAGTCTGCATTCCTGTTGAGTTTTGTTTTATGATTTTTATTTCATGTTTTTTTTTTTTTTACAGCTCATTTATACAAGTTTGCAATGTACAGTGCTTAACAAATTTTTAGAGCACCACCACAAGATTTGTGCCACATGCTCTAAACTAACAGTATTGGTGATTACCAAAATAATTATTTATGTTTCTGTTATTTAATCCACACCAGTATGTGTAAGCTCTTTAGTCACAGAAGTGTTTCTAATGCTAAAATATAATTATTGTTGTAATGCATGACTTTTTGAATGTACTGTTTTACAAGAAAGGCAGAAAAAAATAGTACAGCACTTTATTATTATTAATTTTTATTCAGATGCACAATTACAGTCAATAACAACAGAGACTGTGGAAAAGCATAAAAACAATGCCAGCAAAAATACAAGTTGTTATCAAGGCCAAAGAAGGCCATACAAAATAGTAAGTTATTATGGGTGAATAAAGAGTTGTTTCAGTTTGTTATTCACCTAATAAATGACAATACAATCTTTAGTTTTAAACAAGTTTTTAACAGATTCCTAAAATATCTGTGCTTAGCCTACTGGTGTGGATTAACCATTACAGAAACATAAAAATGATTTTGGTAATCACCAATAGGCTACTGTTAGTTTAGGGCAGCTGTGGCACAAACCTTACATTGGGTGGTAGTGTTCTAATAAATTTGTTAAGCACTGTACAATACAATTGTATGCAATACGCGCACGTACTGAACGGCACACTTACAGTTCGGGGTCTTCGCAACTTTCAACCGCTGCCTGATGTCAGCAGAAACGAGCCGAGACTCTATTGGTGGCTGCAGGGAAAGGGAGCTCCAGAAAACCTTTGCATATGCCACATCTTCTTGAGACGCTCCATCAAATACTGTATAAAGTTTGTCGATTTCTGCAATACTGTCCAAAACCTCTTTGTCTAGTTCTTCAGTCATAATAGTTAGCGAGCTTGCTGCTCTAGCAATAGGTAACCAGGCATGTGTTACGGTTGCCAAGGTAACTAAACGCTCCATATAAACGGAAGTGTGTGAGGAATTACATAATAAAGAGATACTTCCATACTTCTGTTCTGACGGGAATTAAAAAATAAATAAATAAATAACTGTTAGTTTCTGTACTATATTAGACGAGACAATTTAACGGACGATCTTTTAAATTACTTAATTAATTAGTACTTAATGCAGTAGAATATGTTTTGTGAGTAAAACGTATGAATGACCGAATGATTTACAATGAAAATCTGTATAATATCCTAAAACAATACATACTTACACAGTAATATTGTTACCCTACATGTTTTTGTAAGTAGAATTACCTTATTTTAAGATTAAAATGATATGTATATTGATAGAGTTGTGTCTTTGCGTAACAATGTGCACTTGCCTAAATGAAAAACCCATTTATTTATTATTATTATTATTATTTTTTTACAATTACAAGGTTGTTAACATTATATCAAAACGAATAGGCCTACAGCTATGAACCGTAAATACATAAAATGCCTTCACGGAAAATAGAAATTGAAAAAAATTGAAAATAGTCAATAGCATATTTAAAATATTCATATACAGAAAATAAAAAAATGATCGCTAAATCTAATCAGACAAATTAGAACAAAGTGTGATATGTTTCAATTTATTGGATGATGTAGGTATGCATTACAAAAATTACAAATAAAAACAGCAAAAACAAACTGTTATATAATTGTATGTTGTTTTATAACTGGCCTTCACCTGGTAGTGAGGTTAGTGATTGCTATAAGGATTGTAATCAACTAACTACACTGCCTGATGACCACACAGTATATTCTCTGGCAGAATGTTTTTTTTTTTTTGCATCTCACAAAGGCTGGACTGTAAATTACAAATAGACCAATACAACGCATAAACGCTGTCAGAAAAACAGATATCAAATAATTGTATCAGCTATGTGTTTCCTTGTAGGTCATTGTGTTGGCAGTATGGTTAGTGATTGTAGTTTATATAAAACAATCAGCTAACAACACTGCCTACAAACCAACCCCAACAGGTTAATATATCAGCACACGAATATATTTGAATCATGTTATCCTAAAGAAGATAAACAAAATAAGTCAGCATAACAATAACGATTTCAAATATGTAGGCTAATTCACATACCCAAGTCGAAGAAATAAGTAATATCCACTGATTACTGAGGCATAACAAACAATAATAATTTTAGTATTGCAGTGTTAAGTCACCTTCTTAACTCTCTCAGGTTTGTGTTCATCTAGCTATGTTACGACCCTGCTGACGTCACATCTCCAGGTCGGGTAGATGCCTTTAAATCAGTTTATAACTAGTTGCGGACAACGCAAGCACTCAAAACTTTTAAAGTGAGGCAATCTTACCTAAAGAAACTCATCGGGAGCTCTCTGTGTCGCCCCATCATCTTGCATGGTCCCTCTGCGTTGGATTCCACCACATGCTGTTTGTATTTATAGCCAATGCTGATATTGTATGTTCAAATTGAGCGCCATCCGAGGCGGGAGCCACTTGAGCGCGAACCACGGCGCTATTCCTCCCAGGAAAATACTGAGATGAGCGCCGTACAAAGAGGGAAACTATATCGGCGCAAAATCAGTGGAATGCACTTAATTAACTTAAACTAATGAGCTCTTAAGAAAATTATTTTCAATAAATATTAACAATATTTTTTTTCTTTGCAATCGATAATATTAATTTATTTACTGTCCGACTATTCATCACAGGTGATAATAATAATAATAATTCTCCCACCACGTAATATACTTCTACAAACTCTGTTTATGGTTGTTGCCAAGCAACAGCCACTTAGAATGTGCTTATTTCAACGGCTTCGAACGCTGCTCAGTCAATCAAGTTTTAGAGTAAGAATTATGAGTTTTATTATCCACAGTAGCCTAATATCTAATGATTAAAGTAGCCTATACATTGCTAAACCGTTACCTGTTATCATTCCTTAGGTTGAAAGAAACAGAAGTCAAGCATAATGAGGCTTGGAGACGGCAAACTGCCTCTGAGGCCCATATCTCTGTCAACACTGAACTCTATCTATGTTGTTAACTGTTGGTAGGCAATGCTGCACAGTGTGTATAGTGGACAATGGTTTTCTGGACTAGGTTACCTAAGAGACCACTTAGTCCACGTGAAGACAGGTCTAGGCTTGCCCAGAGGGACTAGGCAAACAGAAAAAAGAAAACGTATTATGTCCTTGCAGGCCACATTAAGGAACAACAGGTTTTGTCAATTGTTCTGTAGCTAGACATATTTCTACTTTATGTCCTTGTTTTATTTGTTGTGAACTAGGCCTATTAAATTAATCAATCTCCGGGCCTGTCTAAAAGCAACCCGATATCATGCTTATAAGTGGGAGTGCAGAGGCAAACAGAAAAAAGAAAGCGTATTATGTCCTTGCAGGCCACATTAAGGAACAGGTTTTGTCAATTGTTCTGTAGCTAGACATATTTCTACTTTATGTCCTTGTTTTATTTGTTGTGAACTAGGCCTATTAAATTAATCAATCTCCGGGCCTGTCTAAAAGCAACCCGATATCATGCTTATAAGTGGGAGTGCAGACAGCAAAATATATTCACACTCATTTACAATATTTGTCTACAGTATATTGGTTCAACATGGCATTTAATTTAGGTCACACATTTGTCATTTCTTTGGTAGCTCACACAAACAGTTACACTCTTAAAAATAAAGGTGCTTCACGATGCCATAGAAGAACCTTTTTGTCTAAATGGTTCCATAAAGAACCTTTAACATCTGAAGAACCTTTCTGTTTCACAAAAGGTTCTTTGTGGCGAAAGAAGGTTCTTCAGATTATAAAAAGGTAAGAAAGATATGGTTCTTTAAAGAACCTTTGACTGAATGGTTCTTTGTGGAACCAAAAATGGTTCTTCTATGGCATTGCTTGAAGAACCTTTTGAAGCACCTTTATTTTTAAGAGTGATAGAAGAACAAACAAATTCCACTTTGTTGAACTAGAGACTATATAAGACTTGATTTTGCATATTATAAGCTCCTCCCACAATTTGAAACACCTGTTTAATTTAATTACAGATGAGCGCATCCTGAGACATTAAAAGGCTGTCTGATGTTGAAAGAGACTGAATTTCTTGTTGTGGTGTTTAAGATGACGTTGCATAGCTGTAGCAAAACAACAGAGTGATATTTACTTACTAAGCAGCTGTATTAATGAGCAGCAAGTTGTTTGTTTTTATGTGATTTTATATTTGAATTATTTTTAAAGCAAAAAAAAGTCAAATATGTTGTCCCATTGACTCCACATCTCAACATTTAAAAATGAAGGAAGAGATTGCAGCCACAGTGTTTTTCATTGCAAGACTAGCAAAGAAGCATGGTAAACTGGATCGTGTTAGGAGGGAGAAGCTTGCTGTGGAACTAACCTCAGTGCTCTTTGAAAATTATAAAAGTCATTGGTACACAGAAAACCCAACCAAAGGACAAGCTTTTAGGTGAGCAGCTTGATGCTAGCTTAACTTTTTTTTTTTTTAGCAAATCAAGTGCTTTATTGGACTAATTCAAGGGCCTTTTTTCTTCTTAGGTGTCTAAGGATGAACAAAGCTCAAACGAGAGACCCAGTTATTGAGCGTGCTTGTCGGCAGAGTGACATTGTTTATGAGAATCTTGGATTACCAAAGGAAATGACCATTTGGGTTGATCCGGGAGAGGTGTCATGCCGGTAACACTTGATTTGCTGGCCTGTCACTTAAGTGTTCAATCCATACTGGTTTTGATGACTCGACTGTGCCACTGTAGTACTTCCTAAAACTGAAATTTTTTTCATTTTCTTAAAGGTATGGTGAAAAGTCAACCCCATTTTGTGTTACCCAGTTGGAGGGTCAAAAGAGAGATGGGGAGTTCTCTCGTAGGATAAATAATGCTGTGGAAAGAGCTTCATCGGACTACCACTCTGGAACCTCCTCAGATGAGGAGGGAGGAAACACCAGCATGAGCAGCAGCGTGAGTAGCAGCAACAGCAGCAGTCTTTTCGTCCCAAAGCCTAAATGCATCCCAACGGTTTCCAACCCAAACAGTGTCTACCAGGTAACAAATTCCAGATAACCACTCTTCAGTCCCTTTGCATGCTTCTAACACTTGGTTGCTTAAATTTGCGCCGTTTTAACCGCTCCTGTTCTCCATCTATAGTTCAGTGAGTTCGGGCAGCCCCCACCTATGCAGAACTGGGGCACATACCCTAAAAGAAAGCCATATGCCTCTGAGGGCTACCAGCAGCATTCCTTAGGTGGACCATACCCACCTCATAAGAGTTTCAAGGGTTACAGGCCCTCCTATGCCTTCTGTGGTCCAAGGGTGGACCGATATCACTGGGTCAGCAAGAACCGCTCCTAGATTTTATTTTTAAAACCAGTGTATTGTTTTGCTGAGCAGCTATGCAGGCATATGTGAGTGTTCTAGAATATAATTTCTATGTAGAGCTTTAACAAATTATTTATGGAGTCATGTGGCAATGCCATGAAGGCACTTTTTAGTTTATTTTAATGCTTTATTTGTGGAGTGGAGAAGACTTTCTAAATAAAATCTATTTTATTAAAACTTGCTTGTTTGGACGTGCTTGGTCTATGCTTATGCCACTAGATGGTGGCAAATATGCACAATATAATCTCAGTTGTGTGCACCTCCCTCTTTAAGTTCACGACTGCTGATGGTGCTGACGAATTCTGAATGAGATGGTTTGGTTGTACACTAACGCTTATAATTTCTATTTTTAAGTTTACATGGTGTACTTTTTTAAATGTTTTTCCTCATTGTGATTTGAGTATATTATGCATTGTACTGTATATGGTAAGCCAGAATGATGTGAGGTGAGATTTTCTCTTTCCTCCTGGGTGTATGTTTCTGAGAATTGACTCATGAAAAGGAAAATGGGGTGTGGTCTGAGTTTGTCACTAAAAGTTGAGACCGTTCTTTTACGAGAACCCTTGGATTCAATTCACAATTGCTGCATTTACCAAGTTGTAATTTTTTTTTTTTTTGCCTTGTGTTGGTTACCTCTGTAGTAACTAGTACCTTCATTGCCATTCAGTTTGATTTCACAAAAGTATGTTTGAGTTGGTTGTGAGGTCTATAATTTCTGGAAAAAAAAAGCATTTATCAGCATTACCGTTCATTTTAAAGGCAGTTGGCTGTCTTCCTTATTTGTGCTGTTCTGTACTCCATTTTGTCTGCTGAGCCGTAAATGCCATTTTACCAAACACTCGGAATCCACAGGAAAATAACACCAATGGTAATCAATTTTTTTTTTTTTGTACAGTTTACTTAAACGGAGCTGAAGCAACGTGTGATGCCACTAGGGTTGGGTATCGTTTAAATTTGATCGATTCCGATTCTTATAGATTCCTAGTTTCGATTCCAATAAGATAACAAATCCAATATAAAATTAAGTCAAACATTTAGATGTAAAACATTTATTGTCTTTTTACAAAGCATTCTGTTGCAGCTGAATAACACGAGCAAAAATCAGCAGCCTACAGCACACTGCAAGAGGAATTTTGCCTATGCTTTAAAACAAAATACCACAGCAAAAACAACTATTAATATAAATTTCAAATAAAGTGTTAAAGACAAGTAAACAGTCAGTAATAAGATAGGAACAAACAAATCAATTAGCAATATCATAAATACAACTGAACAAAATTTCCGATACAGAAACTAATTAAAAGTTTAAAAACACTGCATAGCTTTCTTTTCATAAATAAAAGATAGATTAATCAATTACATTTATTAAATATATTCAGTCAAGATCAGTGAATGATTTTCTTTTGTTATTTGATTAACATTAATGACAGGCAGCTGATCTTTATTAGGCTGCTGTCTCTTTAACACCGAACGCACGCAGATCTAAAAAATACTGTACGTGTGTTTTCTTTCTCTTCTGTTTACATTCAAGTAAGACAAAAACGGCTGTGTTTCTGATGATATACTGACGTAGTTTTCTGCATATTGGTCTACAAATATGAAAGAAGTCGGTTTCAGCCCGGAACAGCCTTTTCTACAGTGGAAATACACGGAACGGTTCGAGAACAGACACAAACCGGGAACCCGTACCGCGACCTCTGTTCTCTGTGCTCGCGCTTGTGCTTCGTGTGGGCTGCACGCAAACAGGGCGCAAGTTCTTTCCGTTCCTGCACTTAAATCGTTTTTAATCACATTAAAATGCGAACACAGGAATCGTTAATCAGAATCGAAATGCACGCGTCTTATCGAATACCCGGTTCTTGGAAATTTGGAACCAGTTCTAAAATGGAACCGGTTTTCGATACCCAACCCTAGATGCCACCACTTTAACAAATTTGTTTACACGGAGATGATAATGGAATCGTGCATTTTCAGGCCTCTAAAATGGCATTGTGTAAATGAATGGCCAAAACAAGATTTTAGTTGAAAACGGTGACAGCCCCTGAGTTTCCAACATGCCCCTCATAAGGGTGAGGGCCAGATTTACTAACAGCTTGTGCCAGTGCAAACTCTCTACTGTCAGGATTCACTAAAGACATGCAGTTAAAAATTAGCGATGAAATGGTGTGGACAGTTATTTTTGTGGCTTACCTTATTCCGTACATATTTGTTGGAGTAGGATGCAAAATTTATGGTAGGGGAGTATTTAAATGAATCATTTAATTTACTAAGGTTTGTGGTAGTCATTTTACTGGTACTTGAAGGAAAAAGACCTAGTTTTTAATGGTTAGTAATTTTGGACATTTAAAAATTTCTGTGATGTTAAAAGTTCTTGTGGTTGTCATATAGTGCTGAGGAGTTGAGCTTGTAGTTGGGTTATGGGTGACTGAAGTGAATGAAGTTCCCTTTCAAGGGAATTTCGAACTGCATCCTCTAGGGGTCGCTATGGGGAACGCCTCGTTGTGACCCGTGTCTGAAGCATACATTGAAAAAACACCAACAACACGTTGGCCGGCGACAGCCATGACGTCACTACCGGTGCGACTATAGTATAAATAGGCGCCGGGAGAACACATCATTCTCTTCTTCGTCTTCAGTGACTGTTTTGTTTGAAGCGTGCATTTCGGTGGTAAAAGCGATCTCTATTCATTCATTATGGCGAGCACTAGCAAAGCGTTTAGAGGATGTGTGCATCCGTGTCGTCGTTATTTGACACCCGATGACACACACGATCTATGCGTTGTTTGT
>NW_015552536.1:805908-806471 GCF_001515605.1 Sinocyclocheilus anshuiensis
ACATTGTCTGATTCAGGGGCCATTGCTCTGCTGGGATCAGCCCAGCAAAAGCAGGAAATAGCTGAGGAGGGCAAAGAGGCTGAGGCTGAGCCTTCCCAATTCTCCTGCCCTGCGTATGATGAGCTGTTGGAAGTTATGGATCGCGCCACGGCAAGGCTTGACTTGCCGTGGAAGCGGGCCAAGAAAGTGACGTCGTGAGGTCGTCTCGATGATCGCTATCTTTCTGACCGTAACCGTCCAGCTCAGGTGAGCCTTCCTTTCTTCCTGATCTCCATACAGAGATCGAGAAGGAATGGAAGAGGCCGTTTTCCTCACACATCCATCGATTCCAGCATACGAGTCATGCCAGCATCGAGGCGATGCGCAAAAACGGCTATGAGAAGATGCCCCCTGTAGAAGAGACGCTGGCCAGCTATCTCTCTATGGGTGAGACGTCATCTTTTAAACTCCCTCCTTGCCATCTAAGACCCTTCAGGATACATCTTGCTTGAATGGCAGGGCATACACAGCAGCAGGTCAGGCTGTCACTTTGTTGCACACGATGGCGGTGCTCCAGGCATATC
>NW_015552536.1:807245-807798 GCF_001515605.1 Sinocyclocheilus anshuiensis
GAGAGACATCTGTGGGTGAACCTGGCAGATATCGGGAAGAAAGAGAGGGGCTTTCTTCTCGATGCTCCGGTTTCGCCTTCTGAACTTTTTGGTACCTCCGTTGAGACGGTGGTCGAGAAGTTCAGGGAGGCGAAGGCGCACTCAGCGGCCTTCAAATCCTTCATTCCACGAAGGTCCAGGTCTGAGCCCGAACAACCCAGGAGTCCTGGCCTGTCTCGGTTTGAGGATCGGAGATGGGCACAGAAGGCTAGTCTCGAGTTAGGGGTAGGGGTAGGAGGAATCGCGGGTCAAAGGGAGGTAGGCAAGACCTAAGGGATGTGATCCAGACAAGGCGTCAGCGCTTTCGTCCGGATCAGAGTGATACTTGAGTATCTACTCGTTTCCTTCGGGGGTTTTGCATCTGCCCTTATCTTCCCCTTAGTTCCCCTGTAACCACCATCTCTCCACCTGACCGAGGTTAGGTGGGAACTTCCTGCATTACAGTCTCCTATACTGGACCTATGATGTTTTGGTTGGTTCTATGGCTTCATAGTGACCACCTTACTGATGGTTC
>NW_015552536.1:808073-809474 GCF_001515605.1 Sinocyclocheilus anshuiensis
ACCTAAGGGATGTGATCCAGACAAGGCGTCAGCGCTTTCGTCCGGATCAGAGTGATACTTGAGTATCTACTCGTTTCCTTCGGGGGTTTTGCATCTGCCCTTATCTTCCCCTTAGTTCCCCTGTAACCACCATCTCTCCACCTGACCGAGGTTAGGTGGGAATTTCCTGCATTACAGTCTCCTATGCTGCACCTATGATGTTTGGTTGGCTCTATGGCTTCATAGTGACCACCTTGCTGATGGTCCAGACCAGAGGCTTCTTCGGACGGGGCTCCGATGCGGGAACCATGGTGGGTGAGTACGATCCATTTCTAAATATATATATATATATATATGTATTTAATGCGCTGGTGGTTGTGTATATAATCCATCTGCTAGCTTTCTTTGCAGTGTTTTTCGGGACCTGTGTGTTTCTGTCCTTTTTCTAAGGTAGGTCCTCGGTGAGCAGCCCCCTCTGTTGGATTCAGAAACCAGGTGCTCGACTTGCAGTGTCTACTTCACTCGTCGATATGGTGTCCAGCCGTTATGATAGCCCTGGTTCCGGCTTCATGCTTCCTGGATCATGCAGCCAGGTCACAGGCTTCTGCGGGAGCCTTCTTTACCATCAGGCCCCCGGCACGGCACTGCAAAATTTCCTGGACGTCCGGGCTGGGCTTATGCTTTCAGGCTGCCCTGTCTGGTCTACCGTATCTAGGTCGCCCTGAGGGGCCTCCCGATCACCAGGATATACCCTCTTGCTGAGGCATCGAGTGGGAAGGATGCTTGGGAAGCTCTTAAATCCATGCTATGGTAAGTGCACACACTAAGCTTTGTGCACTTTCTGAAATCCACATGGTGGTAAGTGTGCACGCTGAACACTTTGCACACTTTCTGAAATCCACATAGTGGTAAGTGGGCACGCTGAGCACTTTGCGCAATATCTAAAATCCACATAGTGGTAAGTGTGCACGTTATACTTTGCGCACTTTTCTGAAATCCTGTATGGTAAGGGTTACGCGTTATTAGCCTTGTTCCCTTTCTCTGAGTTGGTTTAGACCCCGGTACCTTGGGCTCCACTCAACCAGTGTGTCTCTGTTGACATACTTTTGAAGCATCACTCCCCTCACCATTGAGGGTTATTGTGAGCATGGTGCTTTCTTTCGAGCGTTTGAATTCTCTCCCTTCTGAGGAGTTGGATTCCTTGCTCCGTGGGCTGTTCTCATGGTAGTGTTTAGCAGTGCTCCCCTTTATCAAAGGGTCGTTTATGAGCACGCTACTCCTTTCTGAATTCCGAGTTCTCCTCTCATGTGAGAGTTGAGTTCTCTGTTTTCCCAGAGCACCTTTGTAGGTCGAGCCCCCCTCTCGGCTGAGAGCTGGGTGTTATGCTCCCTCAGCTAGGTAACTTACTGCTAGCCATTCCAG
>NW_015552536.1:809666-810214 GCF_001515605.1 Sinocyclocheilus anshuiensis
CCCCGCCTCTCTGATGCGCTGAGTTTTTGGCTAGCTTGCAGTACGCTTACCCTTCTGATTTCTAACGATCATGCTGCAGGTCGAGCCCACTCTCGTTGAGAGCTGGGCGTTGTGCTCCCTCAGCTAGGTAACTTATTGCTAGCCGTTCCAGCATTGAACATGCTGTAGGTCGAGCCCCCTTCTCGATTGAGAACTGGGTGTGTTGCTCCCTCAGCTAAGTAAATTACTGCTAGCTGTTCCAGCATTGGAGCATGCTGTAGGTCGAGCCCCCCTCTCGTTTGAGAGCTGGGTGTTTGCTCCCTCAGCTAGAGATTTACTGCTAGCCACTCCAGCATTATACCTTAGATCGAATTGATGACCTCTCAAACATAGTGTTTTGGGATGCACCATTTCCATCTATGGGCTGCTCTTCAGAGTACCACTGTACACTTTCCACACTGTGGTAAGTTCGCACGCTAGTACCTTGCTTTCTTTCTAAAATCCTGTATGGTATATGGTAAGCGTGGCAGCTTCGTGCCCTTTCTTGAGCTGGTTAAGCCCCGGTTCCA
>NW_015552536.1:812641-818991 GCF_001515605.1 Sinocyclocheilus anshuiensis
TGATGACTTCTCAAACATAGCGTTTTGGGATGCACCATTTCCATCTATGGGCTGCTCTTTCAGAGTGCCACGAGAACCCCTTAGAACGGTATTTTTAAATCCATGTTATGGTAAGTGTGCACGTGAAGTCTTTGTACACTTTCTAAAATCCACACTGTGGTAAGTTCGCACGCTAGTACCTTGCTTTCTTTCTAAAATCCTGTATGGTAAGGGCTTCGCGTGGCAGCTTCGTGCCCTTTCTTGAGCTGGTTAAGCCCCGGTTCCACCTTGGGCACCACTCCATCTTGTATCCTCCGGATACCCACTTTTAACAGGGTGTTGCTACTAGGGGTCTGTTGAGACAGTTCCTTCAGCATATAGAGAGTGTGGTAGCCCCTGTGTGACAGGCCAAGACTAATATGATTCTAGGCTCTTGGTCGTATTCCCTTAAAGGAATCTATTCCTGATTCCAAGCCTTGAGCTCTACCCCGGGCCCAGGAGTTCTGGCCCTAATAGGTAAGTTTTTGGTGTATGTAGCCTAGGCCTTTGGCTGTAGGGGATAATGCCGTGTTAACGTCCCAGGGTCAACTCCCATGGCTATGGTAGAGTTGGTACTTAGTGCTCGCCATGGTTTCTGGCATGCACTCCCCTCAGCATGGTGGCGTGGGTATACCGTTCCCCATAGCGACCCCTAGAGGACGCAGTTCGAAGTTCCTTTGAAAGGGAACATCTCAGGTTACGTATGTAACCATGGTTCCCTGGGTAGGGAACGAGACACTGCGTCCTCTAGGTTTCCTGCCATGCTTCGGACGCAAGCTTCAGACAAAGAAGTGGATGATGTGTTCTCCCGGCACCTATTTATACTATAGTCGCATTGGTAGTGACGTCATGGCTGTCGCCAGCCAACGTGTTGTTGGTGTTTTTTCAATGTATGCTTCAGACACGGGTCACGACGAGGGGTTCCCCATAGCGACCCCTAGAGGACACAGTGTCTCGTTCCCTACTCAGGGAACCATGGTTACATACGTAACCTGAGACGTTTTGAATGAATTTATTATTATTTTAACGCTAAAAGCAATAGCTGTGTGAACACCAGTGCTGTGATAAATGATTTCTTATGCCATCCATACACAACATGACTTTCAAAGTCATCAGATGTTGTCAGTTCCAGTCAAAACAGATGCAATCTAAGGCCGGGTATACAAGATTTAAGGCCTGATTTTCACTCAACAGTTTTCTTTAGATCGCCAACAAAAGGTCAAAATCGGAGACAAATTGGTGCTTATTCACGTGAGTGACGATTGCATAGTGTGATTTGTCAAAGAGAGTGAAACACTGATGTATTGCCCGAGAAACATAGATGCTGCCCATATGACTTTCAAACTCATCACATTGCTGTTCTTTTCATTCTACACAACTACTGTCAGTGTCATTTCCAGCCAAAACACACTACAGGACAGCTCACAGAAAAGTCTAGATATTTAATGCCAGGTATATGCTACATGATTTTAGGCCCGATTTTCATTTGCTGACCGTTTTATGAAGATCATCAGGCAAATCAGTGCTCATTCACGTGAGTGATGATCACACAGTGTCAGTTATCAAGTTATCAATCTGAGAGAATTGCTTATGCAGATTCAATATCTGGACTTGTCTGTGACTCAGTGTGAAATGTGTTTTGACTGGAATTGTGTAGTGTATGGGCAGCCTAAAAGAAGTGTCGATGCTTTGCCGATGCTTCAGATATATTTAGTAGGTTAGACCTCTCTACAATCCAAATCCTAGTGTGGAATGTGTTTACACTGGAACTGACATTGGCGATGACAGACAGTTGTGTAGTGTGAAAACGACAGTAATCTGACAACTATGACATTTGTGTAGTGTATGGGTGGAAACCTGCTAAAAATCTAGGCTACAATACATACATGAAGTGTGTGGGTGGCATTACTTGTTCATTGCATCTGCACTCAAACGTGCAGTGCTAGCAACATAAAATCTTTTAACTGTACAACATAACTGAATATTGAACTATAACAGGTCTATTAATTTATTCAAAAGCAGACCTGAATATATTGAAACCTTATCAATATAACTGAGCTTCAGCTTAAAATGTTTTAGTTTGCCATTTTTTCATAATTTTATTTATGTGTTGTTTGCAAAAATTGTTTCATCAGAATATAAAATACAAGCCTGTATTTTCATGGCTGTCAATAAAGAAAGATACTTTTGAATGATATTCTGGCATCTGCTTGTAGGAAATTAACTATACAATGCTAACCAGCAAATCTTGACCCCTTGAAGTGGCCCAACATTGCGACATCAGCTCAACCAATTCTGTGAGTTTGGGACGGGACTAACCAGAAAGGGGTTTCAGTCTACCCAAAGCAAAATGGTCATTGTTCTTTTCATTGCTGTGCTTCAGATTTATCAGGCACTTAAAATTTGCAAAATGCAGTCTTGCTTTCTGCACTAAAATGTAGGTGGAGACTGCAAATGTGTAGATGCCTGAGATGTCTTGTGAATACATACACTCCATTGTGTGTTTGTGCAGCGACCCGAGGTCAACTACACTGGAGTGATTTCCCAGTCCTACATCCCCCTCATTCTCCACCTCCTCCCATCCCTTCCTGTCTATCTTTGTTAAGAGAGAGGTAAAAAAAATAAAAATAAAGAGTAGTTTAAGGTCAAACAACAACAACAACAACAACAACTTGAAGTTGTTCAGAGCGTCATATGTAATTAAGCCATTGCACCCCATCCCTTCCTGTCTATCTTTGTTAAGAGAGAGGTAATAAAAATAAAGAGTAGTTTAAGGTCAAATAACTTATAAATAGCCTAAATGAATAGCTTATTTGACACACCCAGTATGGATTTAGATTAACTTTCTGAATCATTATAATAAGCAAGTACTTTCCAGTGACAATTGTTATTCCAGTGTGAGTACTTCATCTGGCACACATCAGTTCATAAGTAAAATGTAAAGCAGTAACATGTAAACTTATGTTGTCTAAAACAAGATGTCTGAAGTGAGCACTTGTGGGACAATGTTGTCCTACACCACTTTAAAGACATTGAAATAAAAAATTGAATTTAGATTGACCCGACAGTCATTAGTTATATTCAACAACAACAACAACAACAACAACTTGAAGTTGTTCAGAGCGTCATATGTAATTAAGCCATTGCACATGAGCAAAACGTTCCCGTTTTCGGCTTACATGTTCAATCGAATGAATTGGAAAAGTTTTATCACAGCCCTCTCAAACCAATTGAAATTTCAATAGATTGGGGCATTTTTAAGTTTACGATTGAGGTGTTTATATTTTAATTTGGATTGTACTTTAAAACCGACTATAACCGGAATACAATTCTCCATATAAGCGTGATGAGTGTCATGTAAAACGCACCATAATTCACAACACCTGTGAAATGGCCCTCATTGTTCCAGAACTATGAACACAAAACCTTCAAGCCTCAAATGTATAAAGCAAAATTAAACACATTTAAAAACAACTTAGTCAAACATTCATTCTGATTTACACAAAACAGCACAAAAAAGTCATCCAATACATACACTTAATACACATGATTTATTTAAAACAATAGAATCATGTAAATCTGAACTGAGCGCTGAGATACGGTAGTCAGCACACATGTTCTGAAGCACTGAGCTGTGGTACTTGTGCAACTGACTTCAAATTAAAGAAGCAAAGTAAATTCAATTAAAAATGTGAAAACTGTTATTGATCAGAAAAATCCACAATGATAAAGGTACTTGTTTATGATTTTAGCTGTAATAAAATCTACAAATTAAGGTCTGTTTCAGACATGCATATGTTTATGTGTGGAATACTCTCTAGTCTAGAACATTGGTAACCAGGATTTGTTTTATTCCCATGCTAAACAATATTAAACAATTACAGTAAAATGACAAATATACATAAAATAAGAAGTAATGAAACAAAAAAAAGTCACTTAAAGAGAAAAAGATACAAATGGTTATATGGTAAAATATGTGCTGAGATGTGAAACACTCCAAGTGCAAATATGTCATTCTTTGAGATACAAGTTTGAATTACAGAGGTGTGAGAGTGAGCAATGTAGAACAGTGCAGACATTATTGTGCAATAGTGAAAGCATTAGGTGAAGGAACATTGCAATCTGATTTTCTGGGTACTGTCTTCAGTTTTGAAGGGGGAGGGGGAGGGGATTTTTTGAGCCTTGTGGAGCTGGATTGCTGAGTGCATTATCCTCCAGAAGGCAGGAGTGTTCTAAAGAATGACATTTCATTGGCTATAGTTAGAGGCACCATAACGGGGGTACAGTTACAATAATTCCAAGGAATCAGAAAGAAGGGAGGGGCCTGGGCAGCAAATGCAACGGAGGGGGCCCAACAGTTCAGTTTTCAAAGAAAAAGAGGAACTTGCTTAGTTTAACAGTCAAAATATATTGCAGTGCCCTATTGTTTGTGAAGCAACAGCCACTCTGTTGTTTTCACAAAATGTTTTATCATCAATGGTTGCACAGTAAATGTGAATATTTAATTTATAATGTTTAATTAAACACAATGTACTGTAAAAATGATTTCCAAGTGTGGAGTTTAAATTTATTCACAACCAAAATGTTGAGGCTGAAAAAAGCCTAAAAACAAATTGGAAAATTAAAATGAAGATATATGTGTAGATGGACTATTTACACAGAGTAAAAGTAAATGTTATGAAATAACAGATGTCTTCGTGTAACACTCGGCCCATCAGAGATGTTAAGCCTCAAGGACCTTTGGCATGCAAACACATTAGCAGAATATTTCTTTTTTCTATGAAGTCATAACCACTGACATGCTGTTTGGTTTAATAGAGGCCAGGATGTGCTTTTGGCCAACAAGATGACCATTTAGAACAGATGGTACATAAAACATACACTATCATCATTCAAAAGTTGAAGTTTTCAAAACTCAAGTTTTTTTAGCTAGTATGTATTAAATTGATCAAAAGTGACAGTAAAGAAATTTAAAATGTTACAAAAGATTAGAAGTTGCACTGACTGAAACATGTAAAATCACCAAGTTGTGATGCTCCCTGCCAAACTCATCTAATGTGCTTGACTCCATAATTACTGCTTGCAGCTAAGGGGTGAGAACCAGAAGGGCGTAAGTGACATTTTGAGTGAAATGGAGATATACTGTATATATATATCAAATGAAAGCTCTACTACCAAATGGACACAAGTGAATTCTTAATAATGTTGAAGTTATTCATTAGAAACCAAAAGACTCAACTCTGAACATACTAAGCCAGTTGGTGCTAAAAGGGTGTAACTGCACTTACACCCCTTTGGCACTGAGAAATGTACTGTGGATGCCTGTGGATAGCACTTAAGTCAAAATGGCTGACACCACATGTAAGCCAGGTAGGTCAACCATGAGAAGAAAACAGTTTTTTACTGCTGAATATGTATTATGAATCTTATTTTGTGACAAAGAGCTGGACGATGAGGGAGAAAATGAAATATCTAGAATTCATTGTCAGTGAGGTGTAGCTTGCTAGTGGGTAGTAACCAATAACTTACATTCTGATGGTACGTCCCTAGTGAAAAATAAATATACTAAAATGTATTTGAAATACATTTATTTCATGCTAAGTATACTTTAAATACATTTACATATTTATGTGCTTAATAAAAATAGCTTGAAATTGTACTTTTAGTATACTAAACTGGTATACTTAAAGTCTGCTGAATTGGAACAATTTAAAATGTTGTGCTTAATGCACTTTAATTGTAAAAAAGTACTGCTGAAGTCCAACTAAAGATATACTGAAGTATATTTGATTGTGCTAAAGTGAAACTATTTCAAGCATACTTCAGGTACACTTTAAAGGGGTCATATGATGTTGCTAAAAAGAACATTATTTTGTGTATTTGGTGTAATGAAATGTGTTTATGCGGTTTAAGGTTAAAAAAACACATTATTTTCCACATACTGTACATTATTGTTTCTCCTCTATGCCCCGCCTTTCTGAAACGCGTCGATTTTTACAAAGCTCATCGGTCTGAAAAGCAAGGTGTGCTGTGATTGGCCAACTATCCAGTGCGTTATGACTGGCCGAATACCTCAAGCTTGTGTCGGAAATGTTACGCCCCTTACCATACTGTGATGATGCCCTGTCAGGCCGGAGCGATGATTCAAAAACATGAAAACCCATTATAAACGAGGCATTCGTTGCATCCAGTTCGTTGCATAATTATGGATTATAATGACTTATACTGTCTTTTTACGCATAAACGTAAAACCATGTCTGCATTTGTGATCGGAGAAATGACAAAACAACAAGTGCTACTCTACACTGCCCAAAAAACTCACTTTAAATATA
>NW_015552536.1:819051-827914 GCF_001515605.1 Sinocyclocheilus anshuiensis
AAAATGTATTTGAAATACATTTATTTCATGCTAAGTATGCATCAAAAAACATTTACATATTTATGTACTTAACAAAAAAGCCCTGCAATTATACTTTTAGTATACTTAACTGGTAAACTGCTAAATTGGAACAACTAATTTTGTACTTAATGCACTTTAATTGTGCAGAGGTAGTGCTGAAGTCCAGCTAAAGATATACTGATGAATATTTAAGACCGATTTTATTCAAAGATCATACAATCCTCATCAACAGTGACATTAAAACACTGGCTTAATATTGAGAAATGTGCACAAGTAGTACTCCAAATAAAGTTTAATTATAATGTTTATATCAGTAAGTCTTGAGCAATATGTCAGTAAATATATTAATAGATTTGAACTATACTTACTATGAAATAAATGTATTTTAAATATATTACTTTTTTACTAGGGTTGTTACAGTTGCTGTTTAGAAGATGAGTTTCCTTTGATAATATTTGACAAAATCCTGTTTAGCAGTGTTCATTTTGACAGCAAATTTTGATTTAGTTTTAGTCATAGTCTTTTGACTAAAATGCCATTTAGTTTTAGTCATATTTTAGTCATCTTTTTAGTTTTAATCGACTAAATATCATACAATTTTAGTTGACTAAATCTACAGTAAAAATGGGTTTAGTTACAGTGTAATGCATTTATTAAGCATTTCTCTACAATTTCCAAAGATTTGAATTATTCTTGGTATGGAAATAAAGGAATTTAAAATATATTACTTGTTTTTTTTTTACTATGTTTTCATATAGGCACCCAGTTACTGCTTAGCCACGAGAGAGAATGCAGAGAAGGGACAGACAGACATAGACAAAGGAGATGACTGGGGAAAGGATACAAGAAATGCAGTGAGTAAAATGTTATACATATGTCCACCAAGGATCACTGCTGTGAAAAAGGAAGACTTACTCTGTGCACAAATGGCAGAATCCTGCAGTCATATGTGGACTTCTACCAAGCTTTACAAGTCAGCCAATCAGAGTAGGCTACTATTTCATGTACAATTCACAATTCCATCTGAAACATTCTTTATGACACACATTCATACTAGTTCAAATCTACTAACATTTTATTTACTTTATTTATTGTCTATTTACTGACATATCACTCGATACTTACTGATATAAAAAATGTAATTAAACTTTATTTGGAGTACTACTTGTGCACAATGCACATTTCTATTGATGAGGATTGTATGATCTTTGTATAATATCAGTCTTTAAATGCAAGATATTTAAAGTGTACCTAAATTATACTTGCAATAGTTCCACTTTTAGCACAATCAGATATACTTCAGTTGGACTTCAGCACTACTTTCTTACAATTAAAGTGCATTAAGTAGGCTACAAAATTAGTTGTTCCAATTTAACAGTGATTTAGTGATATGTGAATAATATGTAAATGTATTTGTAGAATAGCATGAAATAAATGTATTTCAAATACATTTTTGTATATTTATTTTTCACTAGGGAAGGCATCTGTAAAGACTTTTCAATCGACCATTTGGCCAAATTGTTAAGTGGCTGAGATTACTATTTCAGTAAAATTAACCACATTCAATGAACTACTTTAATGTAAGGGCTTTTTATGTGATATTTCATTTTATCACAATGGATTTTTATTTCTTTTAAACTCATTAATGTAATGTTTTGTTCATGTTGTCAGCAGTTGCGTCCGTGTTTTTATACACACATTGAATAAAACATTGGTGCCAAAAATACGCAAAATAGATTTTTTTTTCTGAATAAATGTTAAAATGGTGCTCAATGAGTATCAAGTCATCCATGTGTGTACACGTTTTTATTATAAAAGATTGAAATCAGTACATAAAATCAGATCAAACTATGGTAAATTTTGGTTTTGGCCCTCATTTAAAGTTGGTGAAATGTCACTTACTCCTCGCTGTTGACTGTTGTGCATTTCCATGGTTATTGCTCAAGAAACTAGATAAAGTTCCATAAATCGATGTTAACCTTTTGTAGTCCTTATTTTTAGAAACGTCTCGTTTACCTATGTAACCCTCGTTCCCTGAAGGAGGGAACAGAGACGTCATGTCGTGACCAACGAATTGGGATCTCGCTTTGAGAGAACAATCTACTTCGAGTGTAACTAAACGAGCCAATGCACATTGGCATGCGATGATTGCATCCAGCTGCTGCTGATCACAGCGTGAGCATAAAAAGGCCAGCGGTGGTACAGCAGCCGTGGCGACGGGACGTGACGTGACGCCTCCTTCAGGGTCCCTGTTCCAGTGTCCTGTGCAAGCCTCCTGTGCCCCCTTTTTGGTGTAGGCCGGGGCTCGCAACAAGAAGACCAGTCACTCAGTGAGATTACCCACTGAGTGAGATTGGATAACACTGGGAAAACATACCCGTTCCACTTGGAACAGGAACGTTGCAGAAGCCTCATCATTCCCGAAGGAGGTTTCAGATGCACTTACACATATGAACAACTGTTTAGGTGCATATGGAAGATTAGAGGTGATTGTAACCCTCTTGGAAATGGCAGAAGTCTGCCGGGGAAACACGGACTCTGAGGCTATACCGTGGACTTTACAAATATGGGAACCACTTAGGCCTCTACATATGGAACCCAGCCCTCTACCGGTTCTCACGGATTCATCGAGTGAGGGCCTGGCGCCGGACATTCCACCACATCTGGCTGCTGAGGGGATGGAGGAGCTCGACAGGGTCTACAGTATGGACTCTCTGGAGCGGTTTTAGCAAGCCGACACTAAACCGGGGCCTCTCAGTGCCTCTTTTCTTACAATTAAAGTGCATTAAGTAGGCTACAAAATTAGTTGTTCCAATTTAACAGTGATTTAGTGATATGTGAATAATATGTAAATGTATTTGTAGAATAGCATGAAATAAATGTATTTCAAATACATTTTTGTATATTTATTTTTCACTAGGGAAGGCATCTGTAAAGACTTTTCAATCGACCATTTGGCCAAATTGTTAAGTGGCTGAGATTACTATTTCAGTAAAATTAACCACATTCAATGAACTACTTTAATGTAAGGGCTTTTTATGTGATATTTCATTTTATCACAATGGATTTTTATTTCTTTTAAACTCATTAATGTAATGTTTTGTTCATGTTGTCAGCAGTTGCGTCCGTGTTTTTATACACACATTGAATAAAACATTGGTGCCAAAAATACGCAAAATAGATTTTTTTTTCTGAATAAATGTTAAAATGGTGCTCAATGAGTATCAAGTCATCCATGTGTGTACACGTTTTTATTATAAAAGATTGAAATCAGTACATAAAATCAGATCAAACTATGGTAAATTTTGGTTTTGGCCCTCATTTAAAGTTGGTGAAATGTCACTTACTCCTCGCTGTTGACTGTTGTGCATTTCCATGGTTATTGCTCAAGAAACTAGATAAAGTTCCATAAATCGATGTTAACCTTTTGTAGTCCTTATTTTTAGAAACGTCTCGTTTACCTATGTAACCCTCGTTCCCTGAAGGAGGGAACAGAGACGTCATGTCGTGACCAACGAATTGGGATCTCGCTTTGAGAGAACAATCTACTTCGAGTGTAACTAAACGAGCCAATGCACATTGGCATGCGATGATTGCATCCAGCTGCTGCTGATCACAGCGTGAGCATAAAAAGGCAGCAGGTGCAACGCATACCAGGTTTTCGCTGAGGAGCCGAGCCGGTAACCCGGCCGCTCAGCGGTGGTACAGCAGCCGTGGCGACGGGACGTGACGTGACGCCTCCTTCAGGGTCCCTGTTCCAGTGTCCTGTGCAAGCCTCCTGTGCCCCCTTTTTGGTGTAGGCCGGGGCTCGCAACAAGAAGACCAGTCACTCAGTGAGATTACCCACTGAGTGAGATTGGATAACACTGGGAAAACATACCCGTTCCACTTGGAACAGGAACGTTGCAGAAGCCTCATCATTCCCGAAGGAGGTTTCAGATGCACTTACACATATGAACAACTGTTTAGGTGCATATGGAAGATTAGAGGTGATTGTAACCCTCTTGGAAATGGCAGAAGTCTGCCTGGGAAACACGGGCTCCGAGTCTATACCGTGGACTTTACACTTATGGGATCCACATAGGTCTCTACATATGGAACCCAGCCCTCTACCGGTTCTCATGGATTCATTGAGTAAGGGCCTGGTGCCAGACGTTCCGCCACATCTGGCTGCCGAGGGGATGGAGGAGCTCGACAGGGTCTACAGTACGGACTCTCTGGAGTGGTTTTAGCAAGCTGACACTAAACTGAGGCCTCTCAGTGCTTCTACCCGTTTGACGTGAGAACACAGGAGGATACCGGCTCCACACAAAGATCTATAGAATCTAGCGAATGTGTTGGGGGTCGCGCAGCCCGCATCTCTACAAATATTTGTCAACATATCTGTCAGCGAGGCACCACGAGCCAGTGCCCAGGAGGATGCAACACTCCTAGTAGAGTGAGCTCGCAACCTGAGTGAGCAGGGCACACCTTGTGCCTGATAAACCAGGGTGATGGCATCCACTATCCAGTGGGCCATCCTCTGCTCAGAGACGGCATTCCCCTTCTGCCGGCCTCCGTAACAGACAATGAGCTGGTCTGAGGTCCTAAAGCTTTGTGTCCGGTCTACGTACCATCTCAAGGCTCGGACGGGACATAGCAAGGCAAGGGGGTCTGCCTCCTCCGGGGGCAGCGCTTGCAGGCTTTGAGCACTAGAGACAGGTTCCAAGAGGGTATAGAGGGGGGCCCGGGAGGATTTAACCTTCTCACCCCCCCTAAGGAACCTGATGACCAGGTCATGCTTCCCTACCGACTTCCCTTCCACGGGGTCATGGTTAGCAGCAATTGCAGCGACATAGACTTTAAGGGTGGAGGGAGACAGCCTTCGCTCCAACCCTTGCTGCAAAAAGGAAAGCACGACCCTGATCGGGCATCTCAGGGGGTCTTCTCGGCTAGAAAAACACCACTTGATGAACAGGTTCCACTTCAAGGCATAAGCATGTCTCATAGACAGTGCTCTTGTCGAGGTGATGGTGTCAACTAACTCTGGAGTAGGTCACCTAGAACCTCCGCGTCCCATCCAGGGACTAGACATGAAGTTTCCAGAGGTCTGAAAGTGGGTGCCACAGGGTGCCCTGTCTCTGAGTCAGTAGATCCTTCCTCAGGGGAATTCGCCAGAAAGGGACTGTCACGAGGAACATCAGGTCAGAAAACGAGGTCAGTGTGGGCCAGTAGGGCACAACCATCAAGATCTGCTCTTCTTGATATATGTAACAGTCACAGTATTGTCTGTCCAGAGTACATGCTTGCCCTGAAGCAATGGTCGAAACTGGCACAGGGCCAGAAGCACTGCCAGCAACTCGAGGCAATTGATATTCTACTGCAGATGAGGTCCTGTCCAGGAGCCTGAGACCGCAAGCCCGTTGTACACAGTGACAAAGCCTGTTCTGGAGGAATCTGTTGTAACAACAATGTGCCTGGACACATGTTTAAGTGCACTCCTTCCCGTCTCATATGCATCAATCAGTGCAGCGTTACCACGGCCGAAGATGCCATATGCCCCAGGAGCCTCTGAAACTGCTTCAGTGGAACCACTGCAAAAAAGTCTAGGGGCTGAAGGGACAGGCTCTATTGCATCCTTCACCAGCAGGACCAAAATCTCTGCACACAGGACAAAGGATGCAGCAGAACCTGGGTGGACGCCTGGCGAATTGAATTGCATTGCCAAGTCTGATTGTCTGAATGAACCAGCAGGATGGGCTGGAAAGCACTAGTCAGACTCCCAGACTCCGTACGAGCGGCATCAAAGGGACAACCAACGCATCGCGTATAGGGGCAGCGAGGGGGAGGGGGGAGTGAGTGTGGAGTAGCACTTACCTGGCTCCTTGGATTATTTTATTACTTTCATTTTTTTTATTGACATGGCAAATTGTTGCAAAAATGACAATGCAACAGTTGACTGGGTGTGTTTATATTACAATTTTCGGACCCACTTTATATTAAGTGGCCTTAACAACTATGTACTTACTTTTAAATTAATAATTTGGTACAATGCACTTATTGTGTACATACATGTTTTTACATTGCACTTATATTTTAAAAATACCTGCATGTAATTACATCTGTAATTAATTTCTGTAATTACATTTATAATTACAGTTGACCCATCCCTTACACCTTAACCCACCCTTAAACCTACCCATACCAACAAACTTGACCCTAACCTTACCTGTTTCCCACCTCAATAGCAGCAAAAGTGTTTTGCAATACAATATGAATACAATAAGTACATTTAACTTATTTTTTGATGTAAATACATAGTAGTTAAGGCCACTTAATATAAAGTGGGGCCCAATTTTCAAATGCTTATATTAAATTCGAAATTTCTGTTACTTAGTGGAGAAGAGATTAGCATCCTTAACAGGACAGAGCTGATCACACTGTTAAACTAAAAAGTTAAAATGTATAGACATTTTAAGAAAGAAATACCTGTTGAGAGTGTATCACAGACTGTGCTGTTGAATCATTGAGCCCTAGAAATCCAACGAGTTGGCTTTGACAGTTACAGATTTGAAAATGGCAGGAATAAAGAACCCTTAACTCTAACACAAAGAACCATTTCAGCATTAAAGGGTTATTCAAGACAATATGGTTCTAGAACTGTAAAGAACCTTTAAAGATGGTTATCATTGCCCTTGCTGTGTGCATGCATTCTTTTGCCACCTCTAAGCAGCATTAAACATTCGGTTTAAAGACACTTAAATGCCACTTCAGATGTGCTTCTGTGCCACCTTTGCACTCTGTTATTTAAATTGTTATTGTGATCAAAGAAGTCTGCCTTTGTTTATAATTGCTGGAGCTGTCAATCACGCAACACAAGTTTATCAGTGACTGAGCTCTGGACTTTCGATTCTAAAACAATTCCAAATCAGGGTTCTTCAGCTTGTAGAAAAAGCAGAACCATTTTTGGTGCTAAATAGAACCCTTTCTATAAGGTTCTATGAAGAATGTCTAGGTTAAGTATATAACTCTCGTTCCCTGAAGGAAAGAACAGAGATGCCTCCGATCTGAGTAGTAAAAAACAGGCCAATGAACATTGGTGAGTGGAATTTGCATGCCTAGCCACTCTTCTGTATACACGGGTATAAAAGGAGGCGGAATGCATCCACTCATACTGAGGAGCCGAGACTGCTTCCTGGCCATTTAGCGGTGCAGCCCAAGGTTGTGGCCCTTTCAGTCAGTCACGTTCGATGTTACGTCGACACTGATGTATGGGGTCCCTATGGAAAGTGCCACAATCACTGAACAGTGTTACGAGAGTTGGTGATGCAGATGTTGGCAAACTCAGGTGTGCTCGGTGACAAATGGCATCCCACATAACCTATGTCACCTACCCAGCACCCCATTGTGGTGCCTTTCGTACCAAGACAGGAAATGAAAGAACAGTGCTCACAGTGAGGAGGGTCGCAGCTGCTGTTCCTTTACATGTTTAATGTTCCTCTGTGCCACCTTTGCACTCTGTTATTTAAATTATTATTGCGATCAAAGAAGCCTGCCTTTATTTATAATTGCTGGAGCTGCCAATCACACAACATAAGTTTATCAGTGACTGAGTTCTGGACTTTCACCAAAACTCCCATTATAATCAAATAATGCCCCTAATGTAGTAAACATTTTCAGTGTTCGAACTATACCGTGGATTTTGGGGGAGCCCACATGTTTTGTTTTTTTTGATAAGGGGGGGGGGGGCCTAGCGCTTGCGCGTGGGCTTACAATGACTTACAAAGATACATAACAGCTCACATGAACAACGGTTAAAGTTACTCGTCGTCAGGCTACAGAAGAATACCATAATTCCTCCGTTCAATTAAGCCTAAGACATCGAGAGTCACGCAGACCTATAACAACCCAGCCACAACACATAATTGCAAATAACATGCCTTACCTTAACACAGAATCGCCCAGAGTCCAACGTTTATATTTTTTCTACGAATCTTTGAGTTAACATGTACTAAACATGAGTGGAATTTGCACTGCAGCGCCCCCACACCTTGATGCTCATGACAAGAATAGCATGTATAGTTATCTTAATTGAAGTGAATTAGGTTTAAATCGCCGTCATGCATGAATGAATGACACATAATAATCCACGATGATCACATTACACAAAACTGAAATTGCACGTCAAAATAACACATTGTCAATATTTTTTGAGACCCCCCAAAATTTCACAAATCACATTTTCAGGGGAGCCCATGTCTTATTAAGGGGAGCCGAGCTCCCCCTAGCTCCCCCGTAGTTCGCACCCTGAACATTTTCCACATGCAATGCTCATTTCATATGCAAAGATGTTATCCACTCATAGCATTGGGTGTTTACATTGAAGTCTTAAAGGGGTCATATGATGTTGCTAAAAAGAACATTATTTTGTGTATTTGGTGTAATGAAATGTGTTTATGCGGTTTAAGGTTAAAAAAACACATTATTTTCCACATACTGTACATTATTGTTTCTCCTCTATGCCCTGCCTTTCTGAAACGCGTCGATTTTTACAAAGCTCATCGGTCTGAAGAGCAAGGTGTGCTGTGATTGGCCAGCTATCCAGTGCGTTATGATTGGCCGAATACCTCAAGCGTGTGACGGAAATGTTACACCCCTTACCATACTGTGATGCCGTGTTCTGGCGCGACAAGACAAAACCAGTAGAACCCATTATAAACGAGGCATTTGTTGCATCCAGTGGGGACATAATTACGGATTATAATGACTTATACTGTCTTTTGCCGCATAAACGTAAAACCATGTCTGCATTTGTGATCGGAGAAATGACAAAACAACAAGTGCTACTCTACACTGCCCAAAA
>NW_015552536.1:832501-832928 GCF_001515605.1 Sinocyclocheilus anshuiensis
TCTCCCAGGATCAGGAAACAGTCCTCCATAAAATGTGCTGCACACATCTGAATATTTGGGTTGAATTGTTCTTGAACAGTGTTGTAAATACAACTTAACCACTGATTTCTAGTCGTGTTCATTTTTGGAAGGCCAAACAAAGTAGTTTCGCTTTCACAATGAAACACAGCGTCACACACCTAGAGGTGGCCTAGAGTGAGCGGCGGCAGCCTAGACTGAGCAGAGGCTGGGGGCTAGAGTGAGGAACGGCCGGAGGGCTAGAGTGAGCAGAGGCGGAGGGCTTGCGGCAACGACATGTGGCGACCCCGGGCTGGACTCCGCTTCGTCCACGGTGAATCGTCCGGCGATCGACAGCGTGAAGTTGTTGTATTTCCTCAGCGACCAGCACGGATCAGCTCTAGGCATGACGAAGCGGATATCGACCTTT
>NW_015552536.1:833596-841406 GCF_001515605.1 Sinocyclocheilus anshuiensis
CACATCTGAATATTTGGGTTGAAGTGTTCTGGAACAGTGTTGTAAATACAACTTAACCACTGATTTCTAGTCGTGTTCATTTTTGGAAGGCCAAACAAAGTAGTTTCGCTTTCACAATGAAACACAGCGTCACACACCTAGAGGTGGCCTAGAGTGAGCGGCGGCAGCCTAGACTGAGCAGAGGCTGGGGGCTAGAGTGAGGAACGGCCGGAGGGCTAGAGTGAGCAGAGGCGGAGGGCTTGAGAACGGCGCGGCCAGCGGATTCGACGAAGGAGGCTTGCGGCAACCACATGTAACGACCCCGGGCTGGACTCCGCTTCGTCCACGGTGAAAGCCGATCCGGTGATCCACAGCGCAAAGTTGTTGTATTTCCTCAGCAACCAGCACGGATCAGCTCCAGGCATGACGAAGCAGATATCGTCCTCTTTTGGAAGGTCAAACAAAGTAGTTTCGCTTTCACAAGGAAACACACAGCGCCTTCATGACATGGCGGCGGCATCAATACTACAGCGAGAATAAAAGTTACGCCTTCTTTCTTTGCGTGAACATTTGGGCGGCATTATGCAAATCTTCCCACATAGTTACGTAGATATGTGGGGGCGTGTTAGAACGAGCCGTTTTAGGTAGGGGTGGCTGACTCTTAACTTTTTAAAGAATATCTCTTTGGATTTGAGGCTTTAGTCTTTGCAACTTTACAGATCTTCTTTATGCACCAAGAGCTTGTAACACTCCAAAGAGAAAGGAAAAATTGAAATCGCATCATATGACCCCTTTAAGAAGACACTCTCCTTTAAATGAAGTGCAAATCAAAATGCAAATGTAATAAACAGGATGACTACATTTCCCCTTAACTGTTTGTCTTGCTTGAACTTTGTCTTGGAAAAAAGCCAATCACTTAATCACCCAGTAAGGAATTGTTTTGTAATAACAACCAGCTCACTATATGTGCTTGGTACCCATTTGTTACATTTCTGCTTGCGTCAGAAGTACATCCACTCAGTTGTTATCACAAAATAATCCTTAACCCCCAGAATGTTTGGTAATCCTTACATGCAGGATCTTCTTTAGCATACTTCTGACTACAGTTTCAGATTTACTATAGTGCATTCAGAATTTTTTTCCCTTCATTTTTTTTTCTTCAGATTTTGTTATGCTGCAGACTTATCATAAAATACAGCTCTTTGAATGCCTGCACAACTTCCGTTTGGTTATATAATGATTAAGAAAACAATTAAATGTACTCTGAGGGATGTGCTTGTATGGCCGTCAAAAGTATGTTGAAATATAATACACATCTGGAACAGCTTTAGGATTGTAAGGAAGTCGGTTACAATCCTATAGGAGCAGACACTCCCATTCTCATGGAATTCCAATAGCATAACATAAATGTGGGAGGTTTTATGAATAAAATAATTCATAAAACTATCCCCCCCCACCTTTATTTTTAAGTGTGTATGCTTTTACATAGAACTGTGGCCTATTAAACACTAGTAAAACTAATCTCAGACCACAGCATACAATTTATCAAGCTGAGACTATAACAGAGTGACAACAGACATGAAATATGCCCCTCCCTTACATCCATTCACATAGAAATTCTTTCTCACTATTAGATGCCAGAAAATTGAGTCTGTTACAAGAAACTCATTTGTTGCTTACCAGAGCTCCCAGAACTATCTGACCTGTGATCTCATATCACAGAAATTTCCATGACCTCACTTCTGTGCACTGTGATGGAACATTTTAGACAAAGAGACCATTTTTAAGGATGAAAAGACATTTAATAAAAGTTGATGTTGTGATGTTAAAAATACAGACTTGAGTATAATACTGTTATATAAGTATATATATAAACATAAATGGAGAAAACCATGAATACATAAATGCAGAAAAACATTATATAAGCCATTTGCCAGTTAACTTTTCCATGTAAATGTTTAATATAGTAGCTATGTGATTACAGTACTTTGCATTCATCGCACTGAAAGAGATTTCATGACATTATTTGGCATAAAACATTCACATGAACATTGTACTTGTGTGAAAAATAAAATGAAAAGGATTTAACAAAAAAAAAGGAAATTATATATAAAAAATAAAAGCTATTAAAAAAAGTTTAATACTTGTTTTTTATATTTTTCAAAATCCAATTTTTATTAACAAATCAAATTTATATTTCTGTAGCTCTTTAGTTTCTGAACATTGCATAAACCACTAAATAAAAGCAACATTGTATGGCGATCATTGCTTATTTGATTTTCAAACCCCAGCTGGTCTTCATCATCGAGTTGAGCAGAGCAGTTCATAGTTTGCAATGTTGCTTGAAAAGCAAGGACCAAATAAAAGAAAAAGAAGAAGAAGAAAAAGAAGAAGAAAATCCAAGCACAAGCATATGGTTATGTTGCTTACATTTTTGAGTTTTGAATCACCATCATTACAATCAGCATAATTATACCAATCAGTCCCACCACCAGTGAAGCAATATTCAGGTTCTTTGCAATCCTGGAGGACTCTTGAGCTCTTCCAGCATCTCCAAGTGAATTAGCATTGTCTACCTACAATAAAAATAATATTAATATTATAATAATTAATAATAATAAAGTATATAATATTGTGATTTTCATTTATTTATAAGAGATGTAAATAAAATAAATTGTAAGTGACTTACTCTGCATGAGTAGATGATTGCTGCAACTCCAAGTGGCAAACAGCAACAAAAGGTGTTGAAGATGGACCAGGCAAGATATGTTGGCTCATCCCTGTGGGAAGTATCCATTTTTCCAAGCTCCATCGATTTTATTTCTAAACAGGTCAAGCTTCAGGTTCAGATTCAGTGCAGGGTGGGTCGAGTCACTGGTTTAAATAGGGTGGGCTGCTGTCAGAGAAAGAGAAGAAAAAAGCCAGAAAAAGGGAGGGGTAATAATTTTTTCCCCTCATTGTACTTACAGATCATATCAGGTTACTTATCAAACTGTGCCTATAGTATCCAGAATTCAGTCTGGAACCCTGAAAGTCAGGACTATATCTCTAAGTTTTCAGCTGATAGTATAAATTTCTATACATTTATATAAAGAGAAAGTTCTAATAAAGTTCCAAACGAACTAATCTAAAGGCATCTTCACTCTCCCCATCCAGAGAGCAACTTAACTGTATGAACAACAGCTTACTCAAAGTGAAGTGGATATTTTAGAAAAGCATTCGCTAACCATTACAAAATTACCTTCCATTTCACAATAGTGCAGTTGTTGTGTTTTTTGTTTGTTTGTTTAAAGTTGTGGCTTATACAGATATTTTGCTCTATGTATGGGGAGAGTGAAAATATCTTCAGACTTGTTAGTTTTAGGGTTTTTAACTCTCATTTTAGAATACTAGGCAGGGGTGTAGGGTGGGTAAAATAGTAGTGAGGAGGGTTGAGATAAAATGTATAAACTGTACTGCATACTCTTTTTTCATGTCTGCTGTCTGCATGTCTGCTTTGTGGAAGGAAAAGACCGGAAAGAAAATGACCCGACTGAAAAATGATCTTATCCATAAGAAAATTCAGAGTTATATGAGCAGTTGATTTTTGCTTAAAAAAGTTACATGTAGGATGGATTTCTTCCCAAATTTCCTTCAGAAAATGTAAAAATATAGCTTATATTGTTTGAAAATTTATGTTGGCTTTAGGCTTAATATACCTATATATAAAATAAAAATATGTAAATTAAGTAGGCAACTGGCAATAAGGACCTATAGTAGTATGATAGAGGGGTCTAAATGTTTTGTTGTTGTTTTACATCTATATTTAGATGATTGATAGTGGCAGGTTTCAAACAGGAAGGAGAGGAAATTACAAGAGGAATGCAAATAATTTGTTGCAAGTTACTGCCAAAAAAAGAGCCGCTTCCTGTAAATTATTGGCATACTTTCAATCACTTATAAAGAAACCAATTGTTGATCTCATGCTCAAATGAGTTCTTTCAAACCATTTATGTTGAAATTTTGCAGAAACATGTTATTCACTTCACTGGCTGCAACAGATTATGCAGCTTGCTTCTGTCTGACTGGCTGTATCTCTGTTTCTAGTCTTTAATGCTACTTTCGACACTACAGATCAGTGGTTCCTACTTTTTGTCTTTGAAGTTCCCATCTGATAATGTAAAATTGGTAGTAAACACAACCCATAAGTAAAATTAAACACAGGTGCAGTTCTAGGGTGATTGGATAGTATTCTTAAAATGCATTCAAAATTCTGAATAACTTGTAATATATAATTATTCACGGTATTTAGAAGAGCCCACGATAACAATATCGTGCATAGTCATTACCGTGATATATCGCATGACCGAATACCGGCACAAGTCTACATTTCTACATATGATCGAGTCGCTGTTTTCCATCTTGTAGCCTACTGTATACTGCTCCGTGAATAAACTCTTGTGTGTTTATCCGGCTTTTTAAAAATGGCGGGTGCCGGCGTTTTCCCACATGCGTTCGGCCAATCAACACTTACTTCACTGGTAGTTCCTATAGCGTGGGTTTAGACCCCACTCTGAAGTATAATTTAGTTCCCGTAAAAGGAGTTCCTAGAACTAAAATCGTTCCTAGTTCTTGCAGTGTGAACGCGCGAGCATCCGGGTACTTCCGCCAATAGTTCTAGGAACTATGAAAAGGTTCCTCTGGTGCGAAAGGGGCTATACAGTAACCCCCGCTCAGGAACTGCTTTGTCTCCGTTATCCTTATCAAAGTGTGAATGATCATAAATCCCCCTCACAGGAGAAACAAGTTTCTCCAGGTTGCTAAAGCCACAAAGGAAAAACACATCTTCACATGCATTCACACAAAATGGACACAAAAGGGAATAAGTCTTCTTCAAATCCATTTACAGAACTGTATATACTTAATGAGTGCTGCTGGTGATATAACAATGTATGCAACCTTACCTATTAAGGTATATGAATGCATGGGTCAATGTTAAGCATTACCCATTGATGTTTGGTTTTCATATTTTCAGCACAATGTGTAGGTTAATATGGAATTGGTTTGGAAAGTGAATTATGCATAGGAAAAACGTTAAAGACATTATTCTAAACTTGGACTTCAAGCTATGCAAATAGACCTAATATCAGAGGGGCTATACCATGGCCACCTCCGACAGCATCGGCCAATCAATACGCTGGAACTGAAAGGTGCCAACTTGCAAATCCCTTCTTCTCAGGAAAGATTAAAAGGTTCTCTTCAACACAAAGAAGTGTGCTAAGCTGTTGCTCTACTGTGTGCTAAGAGAAATGTGGTAAGGCAAGATGTGCTAAGCTGCTGTTGTTGTACTACTGAGAAACAAGGACAATCTGCAAGGAGTGAATTTGGGGAGTTTTGGAAACTGCCACAGCAACAACGACCACAAGCTTCGTGCCCCCCATCTTCTGCAACAACTTCAGAACCTTCTCTTCAGTGATCCTCCGTTTGCGAGTTCCAAACTGCTAGGATCTTCAGAATTGTCTCGTCAGAGATCCTTCTCCTGCGTGTTCCAGGTCATCTGGATCTTCTGTACAGACTTCAGAACCTTCACCTTCAAGGCTCCTCCGTTTGCGTGTTTCCAGACCAAGGGCCTTCTCAGTGCTCAGGAGTTCATCGTTCACAAGTGCTTCGTGAAATGGATCCAACTCCTTTCTTCCCACTGTAACTATCAGTCTTTCCAAATCTCTTCCCCAGAGACCCTTGGCATTCTTTTTGACGTCATTCTACCTTCATACTGGTGTCTGTGGACACCATTTGAGTATAGTGAACTAGTTGTCATGTTCAAGAAACCAGTCTGAGATGGTTTGAGCTTTGTGACATGGTGGCACGTTATCCTGCTGGAAGCAGCCATTACAAGATGGGGTACACTGTGTTTATAAAGGGATGTACGGAATCAGCAACAAAACTCAAGGTAGGTTGTGGGGTTTAAACGATGCTCAATTGGTATTAAGGGGCCCAAAATGTGCCAAGAAAATATCCCCCACACCATTACACCACCACCACCCTCATCATGAACCATTGAAACAAGACAGGATGCTTTCATATTGTCCCTGACCCCATCAACCCAATGTCGCAGCAGAACTCGAGACTCAGGCAACTTTTTTCCAATCTTCTATTGTCCATTTTTGGTGAGCCTGTACGAACTGTAGCCTCAGTTTCTTGTTCTTAGCTGACAGGAGTGGCATCCGGTGTGGTCCAATGTGTTTTGTGTTCAGAGATGCTCTTCTGCATACCGTGATTGCAATGAGTGGTTATTTGAGTTACTGTTGCCTTTCTATAAGCTCGATCCAGTCTGGCCATTCTCCTCTGACCTCAGACCATTCTCTGTAAAAGCTAGAGATGGTTGTGTGTGAAAATCCCAGTAGACTGGCAGTTTCTGAAATACTCAGACCAAGCTGCCTGGCACCAACAACGATGCCACCTTTAAAGTCACTTAAATCACCTTTCTTCCTCATTCTGATGATTGGGTTGTACTTAAGCAGATCGTCTTGACCATGCCTACATGCCTAAATTCATTGAGTTGCTGTCATGTGATTGGTTGATAAGATATTTGCGTTAACAAGCAGTTGAACAAGTTTACCTAAGAAAGTTGCCGGTGAGTGTATTTTATTTGTAATAATGGACTGTGCTATCCAAGTCACTCCAGGAGGGGGCACAACAACCTTACCTTTAAATCTCAATTGGTTATTTTGAGCTTAAAAGCTCAAAATAACCAATATTCTTCCATGCACCCACTATTTGCTTCCTTTACAGCATTAATTTGTTATCCCTTGATAAAATTAAATAAGGTTATTGTAACACAATGTATAACCTTTAAAATAACTCAAATTGGACCTTGAGCAAGTGAAAGCTGAAAATCAAAGCAGAAAAGCAGAGAATTCATGTATTATCCATGTAGTATTCAGCTCTGCAGTTCAATAGGATGTTCCTGAAGAATGGCACTGCAGGAATCTAAAACATGCTCTGTTATAGATATATGCACTATGCCATATTGTTTTGAAATCTCAATTGGTTATTTTGAGTTTAAAAGCTCAAAATAACCAATATTGTTCCATGCACCCACTATTTGCTTCCTTTACAGAATTAATTTGTTATCCCTTGATAAAATTAAATAAGGTTATTTTAACATACAATGTATAACCTTTAAAAAAACTCAAATTGGACCTTGAGCAAGTGAAAGCTGAAAATCAAAGCAGAAAAGCAGAGAATTCATGTATTATCCATGTAGTATTCAGCTCTGCAGTTCAATAGGATGTTCCTGAAGAATGGCACTGCAGGAATCTAAAACATGCTCTGTTATAGATATATGCACTATGCCATATTGTTTTGTGTCAGTCTGACAATGAATCTATTATTTATGTAGCAAATTATTTTTGCTACAAAGTCTTTATTGAAAGCAACCTGCTCTTTAAATAACTAATGTTCAGATAACTGGGTTCAAAGTTGTGTGAAAGTTTGAGGCCAGTTTTGCCTTAAAGCGATAGTTCACCCAAAAATGAAAATTTGATGTTTATCTGCTTACCCCCAGGGCATCCAAGATGTAGGTGACTTTGTTTCTTCAGTAGAACACATTTGATGATTTTTAACACAAACCGTTGGAGTCCATCAGTCTTATAATGCATGGCAATGGTAACAAAGTCTATGAGTGTAAAAAAAACATGCACAGACAAATCCAAATTAAACCCTGCGGCTCCTGACGACACATTGATGTCCTAACACACGAAACGATCGGTTTGTGCCAGAAACCGAACAGTATTTATCAGGCTATGTCCTTCGAAGTGCGCATTTGAAGGCCGATTGCGTCATGGCGGCG
>NW_015552537.1:0-4051 GCF_001515605.1 Sinocyclocheilus anshuiensis
CACACACATACACACACACACACAAACACACACACACACACACACTGACAGACTCTCACACACACACACAGACACACACACACACACACACACACACACACACACACACACACACACACACACACAGAGACTCACACAAACACACACAGCGCTCCAAACACTCCAACCCTAGAGCTGTGTGTTATTGTGCGTCAGCCTCTGATGTCTTTATGATGGAATGAAGTGGGAGGGATAAATGACAGTAATACTAATTACAGCATATCTAATTTGTTTTTGTGCACATAAAGCCTTTTTTAATCATCGAACGCTAAGAGGATTTCTCAGGATCTTGCTTTGCATTTGAGCAATCAGAATTAGTATGGGTTATTTAATGCTTTTAGCAGTGATTTATTATCTAAGGGTTCACAATGCTGCACACATTTACATAATCACTGTACAGTATGGTTACATATGTTACTAATATGTTCCATATGTTACATACAAATAATAAATCATTTTTTTATTAATCTTGTCTAATGTTCATTTCTAAATATGCTAGTTAATTGCTGGTTTATACCAGTGTTATTTTACTGTAATACATGCTGTAAAATTATTGTAGGTTCTTTATAAATGTTAGATTTAAAAATAAAAATATATGGACACAGAGTCAATGTCATTGCACAATGTTAAATTCTGACGTGAATGAGCTTAAGATCTTGAGTTTTACTGAATCGCATTGATGAAGGCCTGTGAGTTTCAGGAAAGCCACTGAAGGATGTTCTCGTTCCTTACATCATACGATGTTCCTCTACAGAAGTGGCTTGTTTCAGTAACTGAACTCCAGTCGCAGCATCTGTGATGTTCTGTTCTAGGTGGCTATTTTGTTTTCTTGAGAACAGCTTGCCATCAAAAATTGAGCGAATGCAAAGTGACTAATGCATTTCCTCAGTCTTGGATAGGAGCAATGAAAAATTAACAATGGAAATAATTAATTTTGATTGCTGCCTACAGAACTAAAAACTCATGTTGTGCTGGATTACTGTGTGTTGTCCTCACTCAGCAACACCCAAAATAAGGCAAGAGCTTGTTCTATAAATTCCGAAGGACTCTTAACTTATGTTCCTGCGTGTAGCGATTACCACACACTCGCCTGCACATCACAATGCTGAAAAATTAATTGTTTTATTTTCAATTCAGCCCAGGCATTTAAAATGCATATAACCATAGGTAAACAAGCATTCCTAGCAGTGTTTCATTTTGTAACTATTAATGCTTACCTTATTTCTGCCATGTCTCCGTGTCACACTAACACGCTGCTTTCTTCTTCTCTGGAAGAAGGACGTGATGCTGCTCAGATCAACATTAATTCTCATTTGCTTTAATACGGCACTTGCTTCACTGCAGAACAGAAAATGGCATTTGAACCAGTTTTCAAATGCATTTTTGCTTTATATTGACCGAGGTATTTGATTAGTGGAATGACTAATTCAGGGATTCTGTGGGTCTTCATTCACTCTTTGCAGGCCTAAAGAAATATTAAATCAGAGCAGAAAGTCTTAAATTCATAAAGACTTAAATATTGCAACAACAAAAAAAAGATCGTCTTCCTTGGTATTTTTGTCTTGTTTTATCCTTAAATCAAGCTGCATTTGCTTGAGATGCAAAATGAGCGTGACGTCTGAGAAATTGAACAAGATGACATTAATTTATGCTTAAAACAAGAACAATGGGGTATGGAAACTCGTGAAAAACTTCCTTTGAATTAAGTAGATTTTTCCATTGGCAGATTTTAGTTCTTGTTTCAGTTATAAACTCACTTAATTTGGATTAATTTCACAGAAACAAGACTTTGTTTCTTATGTCATATTGTTTCTCCAGTAAATGCATCTTGATGTAAGAGTCTCTGCACTGGAAAACCAGACAAAAATACAGAGTTTAACAAAATTTCCTTATAAAAACCTTTTACTTCTGCAATACAGCAATAAGCTTAAAGTACAAAGCACTTTTGGGAATAACATGCGGTATCGCATGTTATTTTAAACAGCATTTTTTCCCTGTTATTTTTTTTTTTTTTAGAAATATTAGGCTAGACATGCAGCTTTACTTTACCTCATATTAATGAGACTACATTTGTACTTTTGAAATTCATTTGTCAAAACGCAGAATCTATAGAGAAAATGGTGAAAACTGACCAGTTCCACCAGGACGCAAACTATAGACTTTTGCTAAAATTAAATAATAACAATCTTGTCACTGATTAAAAAAAAAGTGAATGCATGTTATGTGTCAGTTTTCCGTACAAACATGGAAAACCCGCAGCTCTGTGAGCGTATCTGAGACTTTCCTCAACCTCACAGACCCAATGCATCTTGACAACAAATGGATATAAGTAGGAGAATATGCTTCCCTTCACCCCGTGCGTATTACAACATATTCTGTTGGCTGCACGGCATAAATACTTGAATAGGCCTCCATTTGTAACTTGCAGCAAACATTTGGGGAGATATGAAATATATATTGTCGTTTGTAATGGTCCTTTGTGTCACGGTCCGTGGGGACGGTATTGTTCTGCACACGACAGAGTAAATTGAAATGCTTTCTGTGGGGAGTTAGCGGAGTACAGAGAAAATACATTTCATCTGACACTGTCACTGTAATTATGCTCTTCTATTATCTTTAGTGAGCAGAGAAGGGGTCTTTCTCTGGGCGTTTACACCGGGGAAATGATCTGTTAAAAGCAGGTAACATCCAGAGATCAGAGAGTCTGATGGAAGCCCGAGGTGAAGGGCACAAATGCCACAGGATCTCTGCAAACCAACAAACGCACTACAACTTCACCACAAGACAGACGGTTTTAGCGAGCTTGTCCTACATCTCCTGTACGACTCCGAACTCGAGTCCACGACTGCTGCTGGTTGAGACAGTTATTAATAATACAGTTTATTATAACAAGACAATTTGCGAAAAACAGCATTTTTGAGACTAATTTTGGTGCATGCAGTTTTAAGCAGAAAATGTTCAGCAGTGGTGTTGACTGACGGTTTGTCCCTAAGCATATTAAAAACACCAGATAGACATGCAAACGACATTAAAGGGGTCATATGATGTTGCTAAAAAGAACATTATTTTGTGTATTTGGTGTAATGAAATGTGTTTATGCGGTTTAAGGTTCAAAAAACACATTATTTTCCACATACTGTACATTATTGTTTGTCCTCTATGCCCCGCCTTTCTGAAACGCGTCGATTTTTACAAAGCTCATCGGTCTGAAAAGTGAGGTGTGCTCTGATTGGCCAGCTATCCAATGCGTTGTGATTGGCCGAATACCTCAAGCGTGTGACAGAAATGTTACGCCCCATAACATACTTTGATGATGCCCTGTCAGGCCGGAGCGACGAGACAAAAACATTAAAACCCATTATAAACGAGGCATTTGTTGCATCCAGTGGGGACATAATTACGGATTATAATGACTTATACTGTCTTTTGCCGCATAAACGTAAAACCATGTCTGCATTTGTGATCGGAGAAACGACAAACAAGCGCTACTCTACACTGCTCAAAACTCGCATTTGAATCGTCAGTGGCAAATTCAAGCGCTATACAAATAAACTTTAATTGAACTGAATTGAACTTATACTGTATTCTTACACGTTGCATCATGCCGGATTGCATAGATTGAGCGGATGCGGGTGGCTAGAGTGAGCGGAGGCCGGCGGCTAGAGTGAGCGGAGGCGGGAGGCTAGAGTGAGCGGAGGCGGGCGGCTAGAGTGAGGGGATGCCGGCGGCTAGAGTGAGCAGATGCGGGCGGCTAGAGTGAGCGGAGGCCGGCGGGCTTGAGAACGGTGCCGCCGGCGGATTCGACGAAGGAGCGTCCGGAGGGCTTGCGGCAACCATAAGTGATGACCCCGGGCTGGACTCCGCATCGTCCACGGTGAAAGCCGATCCAGCGATCCACAGCGCGAAGTTGATGTATTTCCTCAGCGACCAGCACGGATCAGCTCTAGGCATGACGAAGAGGATATCGTCCTCTTTTGGAAGACCAAACAAAGTAGTTTCGCTTTCAAAACGA
>NW_015552537.1:4457-6428 GCF_001515605.1 Sinocyclocheilus anshuiensis
CTCTTTGGATTTGAGACTTTAGTCTTTGCAACTTTACAGATCTTCTTTATGCACCAAGAGCTTGTAACACTCCAAAGAGAAAGGAAAGATTGAAATCGCATCATATGACCCCTTTAAAAACTCGATTTCCACCACAGGGTACATCTTTATATGTCATTTCATATTTACTACTATTGTCTTTGAAGTATATGGTTGTTTCCACATATATTCCATACATATTCCAATATGCATTGCAGTACATTAAACCTGGCTTCATAACTCTTGGAATATGACACACGAGTCGTTCAGACTGCTTTCATGATGCTTTGCTTTTGGGAGCTAGACAGCACCAGTCCCGATTCATCACAGAGTAAAGCTTCTCTAAACTATCTTGCTTTTTATTTCACCGGAGAGAGAAAGTCATATGCATTTGCAACGACATGAGGGCCAAGACAAGCCATATTAATTTCTATAGCGCTTAACACGATACAGCTTCACAGCAATAAACAGAAAATGTTGTAAATGTTAATGTTAATGTTGTAAAATTAATCAATGAAATTAATTCAGTTCCAGCTATAAAGCAGCTCTACAGAAGACAATAGAGTCATTATTCATATCAGTTGAGTTCAGTACAGTGGAATCGATAATATTACTGAAAATTAACTGTATTAATTAAGTATTTGAGTTTCTTTATTGTTTGAATTATTCTCAGTTTGTTTATTAAGATCAGCAGATTGTTATTCCAAGTAACTAGTGTGTTTTTAAGCTGCTAATATCTGCACATCATCCGTAAGTTTTTCCTCGCGGCTGTCTGACCCGACCCAATCTCTCTCGTAACCCTGCCGGCTGCAGACCGACTGACGGGACGGCTGGGATTCGCCTGTCTGACCCCTATTTTGGAAAGGCCAAGTGCTCTGTGTGTGCGTGTGCGTGTGCGTGTGAGTGTGAGTGTGCGTGTGCGTGTGTGTGTGTGTGTGCGTGTAAATGTGCGTGTGCCATGTTATTCGCAATTATGTGTTGTGGCTGGGTTGTTATAGGTCTGCGTGACTCTCGATGTCTTAGGCCTAATTGAACGGAGGAATTATGGTATTCTTCTGTAGCCTGACGACGAGTAACTTTAGACTATTTGTGGGTGGCTGTTTGTTGTTTCACCTATCAATTCGTGTCGATAAAGTATAATAGGGTAAATCCTGTATTGTGATTTATCCTATATAGTGCTTGCATAAAGCAAGTAGTGCATACACTACCGCGGTCAAGTGAGCCGCCATCTGTGAACACCCGGTCAAGCCAGCCGCCACCTGAATTCAGCCGCACGTCTGTTTGTGGTATTACGGTACGGATACACAAAGTGGCCAAAAAGCTGAGGAAGACCTATATTTCAGCGGTTATTAATTAAATGTGCCCAAAAACGGGGGGGGGGGCCTATTAACAAGCATATTAATATAGAACATTATAAAAGATAAAGTTATATTATGTTCGAATATTATTCTGTGGAGTTTTCCACAAAAATAAAGTCTGTTAAAATACATTATAACACTGATTATTTCCTACTTTTTTATACATGCATTATTCCAATTCCTTCAGTTACCCCGAAAATTTCAATAAATTATTTTTCAGAACGACCATGTCTCTGTGTCAACTTTCACTGGGTTTTACTGTAGAATTATGGAGAAAATTAAAGGCAAAGTCTGTCACAATGCATTATAGCACTGATCAATTCCTGCTTTTTCTACAGGCATCTTGACATTTACACAGGCATTATTCAAATTCCTTCAGAGATAACATGAACATTTCTATTCATACTTCTTCAGAATGGCCAAGACTCTGTCTGTGTCAACTTTCACGTGATTTTACTGTAGAATTTTACAGAAAATGAAAGGCAAATCTGTCACAATGCATTATAGCACTGACTATTTCTTCATATTTACACAGGCATTATTCCAATTTCTTCAGAGTTAACATGAACATTTCTATTCATACTTCTTCAGAATG
>NW_015552537.1:6779-16827 GCF_001515605.1 Sinocyclocheilus anshuiensis
TTTATTCCCTGTTCCTTATTGGTCGACTCCTGTGGAAAATGTAATTTGAGCTGAATGAGATACATTTCTATGGTTTGGCACTTGGGCCATTTAGTGGCTTGCGAGACTTACTATTTTTCTTCTCCTTTGCAATTTTCAGCAATTAATTCAGCTTGAACTGCTGTATTTGATGTCTATACAAATTTTGTGCTCTACAAAACTTTAGTTGTAGGTGTACTGTTTATGTATGTATGCATGTTTGTATGTTAATCTCTATACTTTTTGTAAGTATTTGATTACAAGCAATGTTTTATTAGTTATTTTTAGAGGGCTCTTAACCCCTTAAGTGCCACCCCCCATTTTTTAAAATAGACGTGAAAGTGCACTATCCAAACTTACATTTTTATAATTCATGAATGAAAATATTTTGTAATATGATTTTGATGTACCATTTGCATTTTAAAATGGGTTTCAAAGGATGAATTTTGAGATTTTCAGTTTTTTATTGATATATAATTTCTGATGATTTCTAAAGTGTAATAGAGAAAAAGGCAACGAAGACTTTTTGTAACATAAATCAGAACTCCTGTTATGATGTAGATTTTTTAGGTGCACTCTTGTCATAAATTCATCTATTACTTTTCCTACATCATTTTTAACAAAAAACAGTGGTAGAATATCTATTTAGGATTCTTAGACCTTTCCAATGATATATAGTTTGTCATGATTAGATTAGGATTTAATTGTAATATAGTTACGTAAATTTAGGCGTCCCACAGAGAGGGGACGGGTGACAATTAAAGGGTTAAATTAAGATTTAGATTAGCTGATGCTATCTGCTTGGCTACTGCTTGGATGTTTTTGTTTAATTTTTTTCAAACAGTCTCCCGGTATTGCTTACATTCTTGAGATGGGACATCATAGCCACCTTTACTCAAAACCTTCTACGAAAGCTTAAAGTGACGTGTAGACCAGCCACAGCTGACAAGACTTAGGAAAGCTTCAGCACACAGCAGGTGAGTCCTATTTGATCTGCTATACAAAGCCTACAAAAACAAGAAATAACTAATGAAGCGTGCTACCTATGTAAACCAGGACAGAGACCCAAAGGTACCCACATTTTTACTTTTGCATCTTTCCAAACCATTTATTCATTATTTGTTTATCTACTTACAAGTGTAGGCTGTAGGTTTATTTATGCAGGAATATGTGGATTCATGTTGTCTTGTTTGTTTAAATTATTATTATTATTTTAAATGCAACTAAAAACGTGCTAAAAAACATTTCATGGAGTGAAAGGAAAAAAAAACAGACTTCATTCTGATGAGCTTCCAAGTTTAAAAGAACTGATTGACCAATAGCGTGGCACAGACAATGATGTCCTGCAGAAGGTAACGATGCACCCCAAAGGAGTTATGTTGTGGTCAAATAAGACACTTTCTGTCTTCTACAAAAGATGTAAGAACGACATAGTGTACTTGGACGTGACAGGGAGTGTAATAAAAAAAAACATTTCAGAAAGTCCACCATACTATGTTTATGAGCTGGTTGTTAGAAATCCATCCAAGGGTGCATCACCTTTACCTGTGGCAACCTATGTCACATGCGACCACACCACAGCATCTGTGACATACTTCTTGCAGGCTTTCCAGACTGTTGTCATCAGGATGTATGGAAATGTGGCAATCAAAAGGCCAGTCATGATAATATGTGATGGCTCCCTTGTGCTTATGCACTCCATTTCTATTACATTCTGCAGAACAGGTCTGGAGGATCTGCTGCATAAGTACTTCCTCTTAATTACTGGACAGCATCCAACAGAAACATTTGACCTCCCCATTCTTCATAGATGTTTAAGTCACATCATGAGGAATGCCAAGGATCTTTGCAAAAAACAGTATGTATTTATGGGGTATGATCACTGTACATACAGTTTGAAATGAAATGTACAATAATAATAATAATTGTTTTTTTTCTTTTCTTTCTTTCTTTCTTTGTAGAATTCCCAAACACTACACACTGGCAATGCACATCTTTGGCCTCCTTGCATGTTGTTCAACACTGAAAGAGATGGATGAGGTGCTTTCTAGTTCAACAGTACTGTTTTGCAGTCCTTGCAATGGAGCAAATGTAGCAAAGCACTACAATAACCTGCAATTGCTTATGCAGCAAAGGGGTACCTTTGAACTAGATGACAAAAACATCATTGCTGAAGACTACAAGGTATGAAATAATGTTACAATTTTAAAAAATGTTCAGCACATGGCCTCACAGATAATACCAGGAAGGCAGACTTTTTCAAGGACTCCAATGGACAAATGTAATTGCCAAGGGCATCAAATCCATTCATCCATACTGCAGCTTTGCTTTTAAGCGACACAGAGTGAAAACCCTGGGGTCACAGACACAGGGTCCAATTTTTACATGTAAGGGGTACTGTCGTTTTGAAGACTGCCCAGTGGAAGTACATGTTGAAGTTGCTGATGAGAGCTCCCTAAAAGCAGCAGTGGTTTTCTCTGGAGGTGATGTATGCCATAACAGCAAAGAACTGCAAAGAAGGCCAGTGCGTGCAGCCGCACGACAGGCAACTGCAGAACTCCTGGAAACAAAATTACCGCGGAGTTTGTATTTGGAGTCCATGCAAAAGATTACACCAATGGTCATCGATTCAGGGTGCAGGGATGATGCCCCAACTAAAAACGTGCTAAAAAACATTTCATGGAGTGAAAGGAAAAAAAAACAGACTTCATTCTGATGAGCTTCCAAGTTTAAAAGAACTGATTGACCAATAGCGTGGCACAGACAATGATGTCCTGCAGAAGGTAATGATGCACCCCAAAGGAGTTATGTTGTGGTCAGATAAGACACTTTCTGTCTTCTACAAAAGATGTAAGAATGACATAGTGTACTTGGATGCGACAGGGAGTGTAATTAAAAAAAACATTTCAGAAAGTCCACCATACTATGTTTATGAGCTGGTTGTTAGAAATCCATCCAAGGGTGCATCACCTTTACCTGTGGCAACCTATGTCACATGCGACCACACCACAGCATCTGTGACATACTTCTTGCAGGCTTTCCAGACTGATGTCGTCAGGATGCATGGAAATGTGGCAATCAAAAGGCCAGTCATGATAATATGTGATGGCTCCCTTCTGCTTATGCACTCCATTTCTATTACATTCTGCAGAACAGGTCTGGAGAATCTGCTGCATAAGTACTTCCTCTTAATAACTGGACAGCATCCAACAGAAACATTTGACCTCCCCATTCTTCACAGATGTTTAAGTCACATCATGAGGAATGCCAAGGATCTTTGCAAAAAACAGTATGTATTTATGGGGTATGATCACTGTACATACAGTTTGAAATGAAATGTACAATAATAATAATAATTGTTTTTTTTTTCTTTCTTTCTTTCTTTGTTTGTCGCATTCCCACACATTAACACACTGGCAATGCACATCTTTGGCCTCTTTGCATGTTGTTCAACACTGAAAGAGATGGATGAGGTGCTTTCTAGTTCAACAGTACTGTTTTGCAGTCCTTGCAATGGAGCAAATGTAGCAAAGCACTACAATAACCTGCAATTGCTTATGCAGCAAAGGGGTACCTTTGAACTAGATGACAAAAACATCATTGCTGAAGACTACAAGGTATGAAATAATGTTACAATTTAAAAAAATGTTCAGCACATGGCCTCACAGATAATAATACAGTATAATGTAGAATAAAAACCAACCAGACCTGCTTGCCATTGTTGAACCCGCTGCAGAGTAGACATCTATGGGTTAAAATTTATTTACTCATAACTGGCTCACAGGCGAGGTATGTAGGGCAAACAGTGCAGCAGCATAATCATGAAAATATACTTAAAAATGCACAAATGTAGTGTTAAACAGTCGCAGTGACTTGTTATCATCTAAACACATTAATGCAACACCGTGTTGTGCTCATATGCCAATCTTGTAAGTAATTAGGTGTTTGTAAATATGTGTTTTTAAATGCATCCATCAAACTTTAAAGCAAATATAAAAAATATCATGATATGTCTTGAAACACAATAAGCTATTATCAAATAGATATCATTACTTTGCCTGTGCACCTAACCCTGTACATGGGAAAGATGATTTTTTTTCTTGCCACCCTTGAAGGATAGACACATAATTCACAACCGATGATCAAAATGCAAATTTTTCAAAAGGCTTAACACTTTTTCCAAATGCTTGAATACAATACACATGAACGAAAGATCTTTTGTTCATTGAACTAAAATAACCGGTTCAAAATGACACAACATCAAAGCATTACTATTTCAAAATGCAGCTCACGCATTACATCTGAGTTGAGTGTCTATTCATTTCATTACAATGATCTAACTATCAATGGATAACTGCTCAAAATGCTGCTTAACTGTTGCATTACTCTTGAAGCATAGTTTTTATGGAAAATTATGAACAATATTAAATGTTTAGATTATGAAAGTGAAGCAACTGAGTATGATCAGTTTCAAGATGCCTGTTGTTGGGAGAAAAAAACAAACCCCAAAAATTCTATATCATTGTTATCAGTATTTGTTTTTCCTACAATACTGGAAATGTCTTTTTAGAGGGTGATAAAGCTGGAAGCTGATGAAAGCCATTCATATTTATGGATGAGGCAGGCTTTAACCTGGCCATGACATGGAGGAGAGGGGCCCAGAACGATGTTCGCTGGGGGGCCCAACCACCCCCCACTGAATGTGATTTTGAGGAGGCCCCACAGCAAAATCAAAAAAATAAAAATATATCGATTTTGTCTATACAATCGGTTTGAATGAAAGTTTGGTGGGGTTTTTTTTAATAAAGGTGTTGTATTTGTTATTTTTACAGATTCGGTGCAACAGCTGTAACCGGTGGTTTCATGCACTGTGTGTGGAGATGGACACAACACAGCTTGAACATGCACAAAATGCACCCTGGGATTGCTGTTTGTGCAAAGCTTGATCCAGAAATTATTTGGTATTTTCATTTATGTTGTTACTTTTTGATTCTGAAGAGGTGGATTCTCAAATACACTGCTACTTCAATATATATCTTTCATCTGGTTTATGAAGTTGTTAATATTATTCTGTGAAATCTTAAATAATTTAAAGGACTTCCTCATGTGAAAGTAGTACTAACTAGTCTTCTACCGTTTAGGGAAAGTTCCTGATTAGTGCTTGGGTTTGAACAACTCAGTCTTGAAGAAGTTGCATTTTTCTCTATATATGTGTGTGTTATTACCTGTCTGTGCAGGACCTGTCTCCTGTCTCCTGCTATTACGAATGGATATATAAATAAACTTGCCTTGCCTGTGAAGTATTAAATCACAGAACTTTTGAACCACAGTTTTTGTCTTTGTTGTCTTTTTTGAATATTACAAATTTTTACAGTCAAACCCAGTGAAAGCTGACACAGACAGAGTCTTGGGCATTCTGAAGAAGTATGAATAGAAATCTCCATGTTAACTCTGAAGGAATTTGAATAATGCCTGTGTAAATGTCAAGAAATAGTCAGTGCTATAATGCATTGTGATAGACTTTGCCTTTAATTTTCTCCATAATTCCACAGTAAAACCCACTGAAAGTTGACACAGACAGAGTCTTTGGCATTCTGAATAAGTATGAATAGAAATCTCCATGTTAACTCTGAAGGAATTTTAATAATGCCTGTGTAAATGTCAAGAAATAGTCCAAGCTATAATGCATTGTGACAGACTTTGCCATTCATTTTCTCAAAAACTCTACAGTGAAATCTCGTGAAAGTTGACACAGACAGAGTCTTGGGCATTTTGAAGAAGTATGAATAGAAATGTTCATGTTAACTCTGAATTAATTTGAATAATGCCTGTGTAAATGTCAAGAAATAATCAGTGCTATGATGCATTGTGACAGGCTTTGCCTTTCATTTTCTGTAAAATTCTACAGTAAAATCACGTGAAAGTTGACACAGAGAGATTCTTGGGCATTCTGAAGAAGTATGAATAGACATTTTCATGTTACCTCTGAAGGAATTTGAATAATGCCTGTGTAAATGTCAAGAAATAGTCAGTGCTATAATGCATAGTGACAGACTTTGCATTCATTTTCTGCAAAATTCTACAGTAAAATCACGTGAAAGTTGACACAGACAGAGTCTTGGGCATTCTGAAGAAGTATTAATAGAAATGTTCATGTTACCTCTGAAGGAATTTGAATAATGCCTGTGTAAATATCAAGAAATAGTCAGTGCTATAATGCATTGTGACAGACTTTGCATTCATTTTCTGTAAAATTCTACAGTAAAATCATGTGAAAGTTGACACAGACAGAGTCTTGGGCATTCTGAAGAAGTATTAATAGAAATGTTCATGTTACCTCTGAAGGAATTTGAATAATGCCTGTGTAAATATCAAGAAATAGTCAGTGCTATAATGCATTGTGACAGACTTTGCATTCATTTTCTGTAAAATTCTACAGTAAAATCATGTGAAAGTTGACACAGACAGAGTCGTGGGCATTCTGAAGAAGTATGAATATAAATTTTCATGTTAACTCTGAAGAAATTGGAATAATGCCTGTGTAAATGTCAAGAAATAGTCAGTGCTATAATGCATTGTGACAGACTTTGCCTTTCATTTTCTGTAAAATTCTACAGTAAAATCACGTGAAAGTTGACACAGACAGAGTCTTGGGCATTCTGAAGAAGTATGAATAGAAATGTTAATGTTAACTCTGAAGGAATTTTAATAATGCCTGTGTAAATGTCAAGAAATAGTCCGAGCTATAATGCATTGTGACAGACTTTGCCATTCATTTTCTCAAAAATTCTACAGTGAAACCTTGTAAAAGTTGACATAGATAGAGTCTTGGGCATTCTGAAAAAGTATGAATAGAATGTTTCATGTTAACTCTGAAGGAATTTTAATAATGCCTGTGTAAATGTCAAGAAATAGTCAGTGCTATAATGCATTGTGACAGACTTTGCCTTTAATTTTCTCCATAATTCCACAGTAAAACCCAGTGAAAGTTGACACAGACAGAGTCTTGGGCATTCTGAAGAAGTATGAATAGAAATTGTGTGTGTGTGTGTGTGTGTGTGTGCGTGCGTGCGCGCGTTCGTGCGAGTGTGTGTGGTCCTGGTATTTATCACGTTATGGGGACCAAATGTCCCCACAAGGATAGTAATACTAGTACATTTTGACCTTGTGGGGACATTTTTGAGGTCCCCATGAGGAAACAAGCTTATAAATCATACAGAATGAGTTTTTTTGAGAAAGTAAAAATGCACAAAGTTTCCTGTGAGGGGTAGGTTTAGGGGTAGGGTTGGTGTAGGGCAATAGAACATACAGTTTGTACAGTATAAAAACCATTACGCCTATGGAATGTCCCCATAAAACATGGAAACACAACATGTGTGTGTGTGCGTGCGTGCGAGTGTGTGTGTGTGTGTGTGTGTGTGTGAGTGAGTGTGTTCAGAGCTCAGATGGAGTGCAGCTCCGGGGAAAGAAGGAGGTCAACACTGTCACTCTCTCTCTTCTCTCTCTCACACACACACATACACACACACGCACATACACACCTAAACACACACTCACACTCACACACACACACACACACACACACACACATTCACTTGTCCTGCTGTAGGAGACATTTCCGTCCCTCACACACAAAAATACACTAGACTTCTATGGTTCAGTTTATTAGTTCTGACCAACAGTAATCAATACTTCACAGCATTTATTAATCCAGGTTAATGTTCATTTATAAATATAATATTACTCATTCTTAATTCATGTATGTTCATTATACATTAACATTAATGTGTTTATTCAACTTGAGATGTTAAAAATGTAAAACTTAAAACTAGATCCTAACTAGATAACTAGATCCATAAATGCTTTAAAAGTAATGTTCATTGTCACTTAATTAATGTTTAAATAACAAATTGAAATTCACTGTAAAGAGTAATCCAAATTATTTTCACAATAGCCAGGTTTTCATCAACATATGTGCATTTTGGGATATTGCATGAAAAAATGATCGACGTAAACACCACAATGCTAATAAACATCTCTAAAATGCACAGAAATAAACTTTTTTAAAACAGTTTTTTTTATTCTGTAATAAGACATAAACTATAATTAAAATCATATTATTTTTTCCCTGAATTAATATTTTGACGCACAAAAAAGTAATGTGACTTTGCCTAAACATGTCATGTGACCAAACAGTGCACTCAGAGTAGAAAATATAATCAAATATGCACATTGAGATGAAAACTAAATATTAAAGGGTCAATATGCACCCGTCATGATCAGAAAATAAGTTCTGAGAGGGTGATCACACCATCTAGCATAAATACACACACATTATATTAATAAAATAAGACTTGACACAGGTTATGCCTTAACCCTGTTACCATCATATTGATCTTAATTTTTATTTTATTTATTTTTTTGATTGATTGATTGATTGATTGATTGATTGATTGCCATAACTACCTAGTTGTTCAGAATGTTGCTTGGTGAGCTCATGATAACAATGATAACATACATTGAGAAAAAAACAACACACATACATTAACACATCTATACATATACAGTATGTCCTGTCAATTACAGGGAGTGAAATGCAGATGCATAAAAATCAGAGGAACATTTCTACATTTCAGCATCATCAAGTGAGCTGTTAGCCTTATAGGCAAATTGGTGAGAATCCAGACAGATTTTAGAAATTAAATTCCTAAGTACCAATCGCTCAAAGGTTTTCATAACTGAAGTTAGGGCCACTGGTCTGTAATCTAAGCAGCTAATATTCAGCTTTTTTGACACTGGAATAATAACAGCTGCTTTAAAACATGCTGGGACTCTGCATACTCTTAATGACCAGCTGATTATATCAGTGAATACTGGGGCAAGGATGTACGCTCTCCACTTTAAAGAATGACTGAAGTCCCCAAGAAACAATATTGCGCATCTGCATATGAATTTTCTAACTGCATAATATGAGCAGCCAATTGTTGAACTGCCTCACTAGCTGCTGCTTGAGGTGGAATATACACAGCAACCACAATAACAGAAGTAAAGTCTCTGGGCAGGTGAAAAGGCCTGCACTTGATGGTTAATGCTTCTGAGTTGGTAGAACATGCCGTTGAAATTGCCTTTGTATCCGTGCATCACCGCTGATTCACACAGAAACACACGCCTCCGCCTTTACTCTTCAGTGAACTTGAAGTACGGTCCGCTCGGAATAAGTGGAATCCCGGCAGATGCAATGCAGAGTCACTCTCATTCAACCAGGTCTCGGTAAAGCATGGCACGGAACAGTTAGCCATGAACAAAAGAGTCAGTTCATCCTGTTAGTTAGCAAGAGAGCGGACATTAGAGAGTAAAATACTCGGCAGCAGTGTTCGATGTTTTTGTTTCCTAAACCGAACCGAACCTGCTTCTTCTCCTCCCACGTTGTGCTCCATCACCTAGAGCGCCTGCATCTGCACTAACAGTATCCACCGGCCCAAAGACAAAGTCCTCTGAGTAGAAATGTAATTTGGGCTGAAATTCAATCATATTGTCCCTTATGACATCATGCCCCCAATGCAGTCCAACCAACAACAAAACATTATTACACATAATAGTGAAGAGAGCAACGGACATGAAAAAAACGAAAGTCAACCCTGTTACCGTGATTTTGTTACAGTTACCAACTGATCATTAAAAGCAGGCATTTGTATCAATATCAGCATTAAACTCTCTTTCCAAAAAGTTTAACGACCTTGAACACAAGGCTTGTGATGTCAAACTACAGTGTAACATATCAACTCTGTTACCTTTCTGATTCTGTTCATATTCTCAGTTTAAAATTTTAGATGCATGATGATGCTACATATGTTGACTTTAAAGTCAGCATCTCAAACTAGTGAATGGCCCGGTCAAAAAAAAACACACACACACACAGACACTCACACAAACACACACACAGACACACTCACACACACTCACACATATACACACACACACACACACACACACACACACACACACTCACACACTCACACACACACACACA
>NW_015552537.1:17243-20118 GCF_001515605.1 Sinocyclocheilus anshuiensis
CACACACACACTCACACACACACTCACACACACACACTCTCTCTCCCTGTCAGGAGCTCTTACAAGCTCTTTCATCATTTGACAAGAATCAGATTGAGCCGCGGCTGCAGAGAGCGGCTCTGATGGGACGAAGACCACCATTAGGTTATCAGGCCGTCCTCTCCCTCAGGACCTTTATCTAAAGCTTTTTTGATTGGAGGCTTAACTCACTTTATAGGGCCGAGAGACCCAAACCGTCCAGACAGGCAGATAAACGAGGCCGGTTGCTGTAACGGCGCTGTCGTCCGGCCCGTCTGCCACCAGTCGGTCGTACCGCTGGACTTCCATCCCAAAAACATTCCCTCGACCCCTCTCGATCCACTACGACCTTTGGGGCAGGACTGAGGCTCAGGTACAGTATTTGATAAGCCGACGAGGACTCGATCTAGTGTCCGAAAGCCTGGCAGATTAAAGCATGGCAGGAGAGATAAAGCGCTGGCCTTCGATCCGCCCGATAATCTCCTCATCCTGCTGTGATAATATATATTGGATGGACGGGTCTGACTGGAGGCTGTCTGGAGAAACACACAGGGGACGGATAGCGTTACAGTTAAACACTTAGTGGCCATGAGCGCGTCTGTGGCAGCGCTGATGGATACTGGGCTAATGGAGAGAGTGCTAAAGGTTAACACGTCTTGTAGGGAATATTGTATGGCAGGGATGTTGATCTCTTCATAACTATCCCGTCTGCTTCCATTAAGCCGTTTCACCCACTGGCAGAGGCACTGAGAGCCTTAATCGTTTTAAGATCCTCCATGGCAGTCAGGTTTATCACACGCCATTGAACTTTCATTTTATTTGATGAGTTAATGGACTGGCATAATGTTAACAGAGGGAAAGATGGGGCGCTTTACATCTGAATGTATTAATGAAAGGGCTGAATATTTCACTAGTGGAAATGGATTCAGATCAGCGTTATGTATTTGTGTTCACGGCCGTACTGACAGTTTAAGTCCAAACAGATTAGGAGAGCTGGTGAAATGAGGGCACTTCAGTGAGGAACTACTTTAAACTACTTTTAAGGAAATACTTTACCCTTTGTGCTAAACCGAAATTTGGCATAAGCAAATCGCACAATTAACCCCCAAAAAAAGAAAAAAAAATCTTAAAATTAACTAATAATAATAATAATAATAATAATAATTTGGCTGTATTTCAATAATTTAATACTGTAGTTCAATTGTTTATTATTATTATTATTATTATTATTATTATTATTATTATTATTATTATCATTATTATGGCTGTTATGGCTGTTGTTAAAACAAACAAACAAATAAATAAATATTTTAATTTGCTTGATGTGCTTGGTAACTATCAAACCTGTTAATCAAAAAGTTAACAAAACACTTGGCAATATTTATCAACAAAATTCATGCATGTAAATAAAAAGTGTAAGAAAAAAAAGACTCATAAATCAATATCATTTGTAAAATTTGGAAACAAGAGAAACTGTGTGATGTCAAAAAAATAAAAAATAAAAATAAACACACATCACATGAGATTTAGTCGGCCAGTGCGGTATTTACGAAGTCCCTAAGGGGACATGGTTTATTATTATTATTATTATTATTATTATCATTATTATGGCTGTTGTTGTTGTTGTTAAAACAAACAAACAAATAAATAAATATTTTAATTTGCTTGATGTGCTTGGTAACTATCAAACCTGTTAATCAAAAAGTTAACAAAACACTTGGCAATATTTATCAACAAAATTCATGCATGTAAATAAAAAGTGTAAGAAAAAAAAGACTCATAAATCAATATCATTTGTAAAATTTGGAAACAAGAGAAACTGTGTGATGTCAAAAAAATAAAAAATAAAAATAAACACACATCACATGAGATTTAGTCGGCCAGTGCGGTATTTACGAAGTCCCTAAGGGGACATGGTGATGGAAAAAAATATTAAATTAAAGGAAAATTATTTTTTCTATTCATTATACAAAAAGTCACATAAAATAACCAAGACATGCACTATTCTGACTAGAAAACATTAACATTAATATGAATTTGGTGACATAATTATTGCCAGGTATGTATGCCAGCAATCCTGGATACCAAATTATTTAATTTTCCAAATGTTTTGTATTTTTCAGCAGCTGTACACAATAAATCATGAGGAGCAAAATCCTTATTCTTAACGGAACAACAACATTTATATTTCAATGCTTTTTTTGTGCATTTGCCAGATAGACTTTGCATTAGCCAATTTAAACTATTAAATAAAGTGTTTCCTCCAACCTAATATTATTTCCATCATCAGTTTTGCAAGAGAATGAAAGAAGCATTGAAATATATATATTTATTTTTATTTTTTATTTTTTTTAATCACCCTGTCCCTTTAGGTCAAGTCAAGTCAAGTCACCTTTACTTATATAGCACTTTTAACAATACAGATTGTGTCAAAGCAGCTGTACAGCGTTAAATACGAAAATAGTGTTTCAATAATGCAAAATGACAATAGTAAACACTCAATTTTCAGTTAAAGGCAGTTCATCATTGAATTCAGTGATGTCATCATCCAGCTCAGTTCAGTTTAAATAGTATATTTGCAATCAAGTCGACAATATCTCTGGACATTAAGTGTCCCCAACTAAGCAAGCCAGAGGCGACAGCGGCAAGGAACCAAAACTCCATCGGTGACAGAATGGAGAAAAAACCTTGGGAGAAACCAGGCTCAGTCGGGGGGCCAGTTCTCCTCTGATCAGATGAAACCAGCAGTTCAATTTCAGGCTGCCGCAAAGTCACATTGTGCAGAGGACTCATCTGGTTCCTGTGGTCTTGTCCCGGTGGCCATCTAGGAGACAAGGTCTTCACTGGGGATCTGTCT
>NW_015552537.1:20219-20492 GCF_001515605.1 Sinocyclocheilus anshuiensis
TGAGAACGCAGCGGACGTGGAGGACTATAATGCAATAAGAGCTTGTTCAAATACTGAGGTGCTAAACCATTCAGGCCTTTATAAGTAACAAGCAAGATTTTAAAATCTATACGATGTATAATAGGTAGCCAGTGCAGTGTTGACAGAACCGGGCTAATATGGTCATACTTCCTGGTTCTAGTAAGAACTCTAGCTGTTGCATTTTAGACCAGCTGGAGTTTGTTTATTAAGCGTGCAGAACAACCACCCAATAAAGCATTACAATAATCTAAC
>NW_015552537.1:20740-26456 GCF_001515605.1 Sinocyclocheilus anshuiensis
CCTATAGTAGAGAATGAGTGGAATTGTTCCTCAGGGGATCTATAGCACACTATCTGATGTGATACTGTAGCTGACGGCTGCATGGCTACAATTTTATCTCTAATAGTATCGATCTAGGAAGTAAAGTAGTTCATAAAGTCATTACTGCTGTGCTGTTGGGAAATGTCAACACCCGTCGATGCTTTATTGTTCGTTAATTTAGCCACTGTATTGAATAAACGCATTGGGTTATGTTTGTTTTCTTCTAAAAGAGACAAAACTTAATCAGATCTAGCAGTTTTTAATGCTTTTCTGTAGGATAGGGTACTTTCCCGCCAAGCAATACGAAATACATCTAATTTTGTTTTCCTGGTGTCAGACTGTTTTCCTTATTCTTCCTTAAGCGTAAAGGAGCAACCGTATCTATAATGCTAGAAAAGAGAGAGTCCATAGTTTCTGTTACATTATCAAGTTGTTCTGAGGTATTAGATATGCTGAGGAATTGAGATAAATCTGATCATATCATTTACAAAAAGTGCTTTCGTAGAAAGGGACCCAATATTCAATAAGCCTAAGATTTATCATTTGTTTATCCGTATTACATCTGTTTTTTATTTGTTGAACGTCAATTCAATTGTTACTCTTAAATTGTTTTGGACGTTTTTTGTATTTTCTAGTTCGGGGAACAGACACAGTCTCTATAGTGTGATATCTAGGTGAAAGGGTCTCTATGTGTTGAGAACTAACTGATTTCTGTGACGTGAGGCGGCTAGCAGACGGTCGGTTTAGCCAGTCTGTCTGCTTCCTGACCTGGACCCCAGCTAGTCAAGTGCAAACTCTACGACTATGTGCCATATTTCTAGAGAGAAGAGCGGGGCTCCGTACCGATCCTAACCCTAACCTTAACCCTAAATCAAAATAAATGAGAAGCTGATCAATTAGATTGGCTATTATGTTGGATGTTTTCTGGAAATTTGCTAGCTGAAGTTAAATTCTATAGTCAAGATGGTTGAATCCACCCATAATCCTCACTTATACCTGCATAACATCGCCCTAATGATCAGTAAAAGCATTAATGTCATGTAAACCTCGGACTCAAACTCTGCATGTGTTTGTACTCGAGTATGCAGGCTCATGATGCTGTAGTGTTCACTGGATAGGGCTTGTTTCCCGCCGCTGTATTGTAAGGCATCAGCATGCAGCTCACGTGCGCCGCTCGATACGGTTCCATCTGAAGCGCATGCAGATGCAGCTAAAACATTACAGTCGCTGACAAATGAACTAACAGACAGTCCTCTTTATTTATTGGCTTGTTCTCTCTAATAAGAGATATTATTCACCCAAATGCAAATGTAGTCTCAATCAATTTGCGGCGTGTCTCACATAATACAAGCTATCCATTTCACGCGGCTCCTAACGTGTATCTAACAAGCTCCTCGCAGCCAAATACAGTCTCCGGCTCGGCTCCAGAGCCTGATAACGCATGCAAAGCAGAGAATTAACCAATAGTCAAATTGAATTAATGACTTTCCCATATGCATCAGGAGGATAATTAAGTATTCGCAGGTGAGAGGGACTGATAGGAGTGGCCTTCCTGGACAAATCAAATAAGCGGCGATAGCATCGACGGATCGTCTTGCTTTCTTCAGCCCGCCGGTGTCCTTCGCTTATCAAATTATCAGGAAAATTTGTCCACCGTCCTTCGGTGAGAAGAACTTTAATTATGGCCCTGTCTGATGGCAGGTCATTAATAAAAGCTAGTTATCTTCATTCAGAGGACTCTCCCATCCCGGCCTTATCTCATAAAGAAATTTGGGATTTTCCGCGAGAATAATTCAAGATGTTGTAACATGATAATCATAGTGTAATGGAAACTTCCATGTGTGTGTTCTGTGGACAAATGTGCTGGAATTACACGTGCCGGTTTCATAAACATTGATGGATCTTACCAACCTGCGAATGCAGATAAGGAGCGAATCACGGCCGGCTTTACTTCTGCCACATTTATATTTAAGGGCCTATAGGTTACATATGCATTACTAACTCCTCGGCCACATACATCAATGCCACAGCAGAGAAAAATGAAGGGCCAGTAATAACGCTGAACGTGCATGTGTTAGCGGCCGGCTATCACTCACAAACGCTTGGTAATGGTGATCTCATTTCCTCGACTCTAACCTCTACGGCCGCGACTAACCACAGACAGTCCTGGAAGCGTGTTGTGTATCAACCCGTGGAGCACAGAAACACGCTTTAACCAGCTCTCATCGGTCTGAGCTGAACTGGAGATCCTGTGAGGGAAGCCGTGGGCCTTTCAGGAGTCAAATCCGTCATTTAGCTCCAATATGAGGAGACATTAACATTCTTCCCTGCAGAAGAGTTTATGATCAGTTTGAGATGTTTGAATACGTGCAACATTCATTCATTTATTTGTTTGTCCGTCCATCCGTCAGTCCATCTGTTTTATCTTACACCATATCAGCATCAAAGGCTATATTCATGTCAAACTCAAGAGTAATAAGTCATAAAACAGTATAACAACAACAACAAACAGTCTAAAAATAATAATACCAATACTTCACTAAATTGTGTACAATAATGCAATAATACTTCAATTAAAAAAAAGATTTGTTATTGTTAAATATATTAATTAATTACAATTATGCACACCATTTTAAATTGATAAATAAATAAATAATAATAAAAAGAACAAAATTTCCAGGAAGATTTTTTTATTTTTTTTTATGTCCATTAATATGCTTTCTAGTATTCTTGTGTGACCAATTCTAGATCTTGTATATACAGTCTGGCCATTTCTATTTTCAAAACAAAACCAATGAATAGATCTTTCATTTATATCTGAAATCACTTCATATATTTTGTCCTGGATACATGCATTTGCCACTTTTTGGAAATATATAACTTTAGTATGTGTTCAACACTAGATGGACATGGATTAGATGGACACTGAGCAACAAGGAACTTCAAGGTAAAAATCATGGTAATAATGTTCCTGCTGTCTGAAGATCTCTACACTGCATCTTAAAGGTCAGTTTTCCAAGAGTCTAGATAATAAAATTAAGCTAAACTTCATTACAAAATGAACAATAACAACGTGTTAATCATGAAAATGTTTAGTTAAATGAGTAATGAGTAATTGACGACGGGCCGTTGAAGTATTAGAAAATAATGCACAGCCGAGCTTGGGTTGTTCTTATCAAATCACTGCTTGGGTCATGTGTTTATTAGATGTTTTTGATCTAGACTAGACTATTCATCAGGTGTGAGTATCCACACTTTGTTATTGGTGATATGATATCATATTAAACGCATATGACATTCTTCCATGGAAGTTGTGGTCTGTTCCTCACTCAAAGCTTCATACAGTATTTATTTATTTATGCATTTAGCAGATATTTTTTTATCCAAAGAGACTTACAAAAGAGGAGCAAAAGCAATAACTTCAACTTACATTACAAAGCACTGATACTTTGATGGTGATTTTTTTAGTCGAATGACTCTCGTACAGTTTGAGAACAAGATGAGAATATATTAAGACATTGAATTATTGCTGACATATTCAATATTTCACACCAGCTGTGTGAACAAGCTCCTCTTTTCTTATAATCACCAGGTTCAGTCTTTAGGTTTCTGCAGCGTATAGCGGCCTCATTTGAGTAATAAAGACACAGTTTCAGGCCTCAGTAAGACTCCGAGTGGATAGTTCTTCAAGTGGAAAATGTGTTTGCTGAGGAGGGAGATTTTGGCTCTGGAGTGTGACTTATGTTGCCTTTTCTACTGTAATGTTACTGTAATAATAAGCAAACGCACCGCTGCACAAACACAGACTGCCATCCTTCAGAGTTTATGTGCATGTGACTTCTGTGACTTACAGCGAGGCATTATTACTGCTATTGTTCAAACTAGAAAAAAAACTCAAAACAAAGTATTCAAATGTATCACATAACTCATCCGCGACATGAATGACCTCTAAAGACACGCCGCTAGAGTTTTTATTTATTTTTTCTCTCTCCCCTTAATTGAATTTGTCTGGATTCTGTTTTAATGGTTAAATTAAATGTTAGTAATCAAAAAGCATGCCTGGTTAATTGAAAACATGTAACTATACATTTAAACAATTTATTAAAGGTTTAACAAACATTGCATTGTTATATTGTTATATTACATTACAGTGTTTTATTTTATCCCTTTTTTCTCTTTAAAGTTTTCTGGACTCCATTTTAATAGTTAAATTCAATTTAAGTAACCTAAAAGCATGAATAATTATTTTAAATTATGATACAATTTAACAACAATTCAATGTCCAATCAATTAAATACATAGAACTATAACTAACTAACTGACTAACTAACTAACTATTTATTTACTTACTTAAAGTAATAGGGCCTAATGTTTTATCATAAATGCTGTGTTGTCTGTTGTCTGTATAAATGTTTCTGGATTTATAATTTAATGCTAATTTATTTTCAAAAACAGTGGTATTCAAATAAAGGCTTAAAACATTAACAAATTAATTAATCAAAATGTAATAATTGTTTTTATTTTTGACAAATAATGTGCTGCACAACAGAGGTTTAGAATAAAAATTGAAATATGGAAGAATAATTACAGCATTAAAAATGAATAAAGTTGTAGTAGTAGTAGTAGTAGTAGTAGTAGTATTACACTGTATATTTCTGTCGCAATTTTTTCACATTGAACTGTACTTTTATTTTGGCGAGGTGTCGTGGAGATCTTTGAGTTTCTGTGTGTATCTGACAGTTTTTCTCACATGAAAGGCTGAAATGCAGGTAAAGTGACTCTCGGAGCAGCTCTGGAGATGAAGTTCGATAATAAACGTCATCAGAGTTTCTGTATGAGAGCGTGTTGACCGTTAGCTGTGGGACGACGATCCTAATGCACTAACGGTGCTGCTTCCAGTTCCCAGCTCTGATTTATTCTCCACATCAAAGCTACAGCAAAGAAACAGCATCGGAGAACAAGGATCGCAGCCGCTGTGAGCTGATTAGAGGATCAATAGTGAGTTCTGTCGGGTCATTGAGCGGCCCAGACGTGCCTGTTGTTCAAACGTCCAGATCTAGAGCCGGTGTCACTTCTCACGGCTATCGAGGAAAGCTTAAAGAGAGACCGAATCAAACATCTGATGTAAAACAGTCCTCTCAGGACTCCTCATTTCACTCAGGCCACTATCCAGGGCTAAAATCAGAACAGAACTAGCTTCTGAAATCATCGGAATGACTTTATCAGCACTGGCTGCTGTAGTTACGGTGGAGTGTATCATGCTCGCAGGCAAACCTTGAGCTGTCTGTCCCGCGCTGGCATATGAATGCTGAGATGATGAGGGTTCAGTCCTAAAGCTGCTGTAATTGGGGAAACACATTCAGGCCGTGATAAGGGACGTGGCCACAGAGGCTCTATCAGCTGTTAAACAGAGACGTGGTCTGCATGTGAGATTGATGATTAGTATTTGTGGCCTTGGGAACGCGGGTCGCCTGCGCCTGCGATAACTGGAACAGAGACATGGACGAACCCTAACCAGCAGGCATTTATTCCTGCATCCTCTCTGGCAAACAAACAGTCAGAATAAGCCACTGAGTCAGTGTAATCTGTGAGAAGTGGACAACAGCGAATCCCTCGTGACACAGCCTTAAGACTGAAGAGGAAAGCCAGATACAAGCTGCTACGACACACACACACACAGACTCTCTCTCACACA
>NW_015552537.1:27097-27229 GCF_001515605.1 Sinocyclocheilus anshuiensis
CACACACACCCACACACTCACACAAATACTCTCTCACACACACTCATACTCACACACACACACACTATCTCTATCTCTCTCACACACTCTCACACACACACACACACACTCTCTCTCTCTCACACACACACA
>NW_015552537.1:27465-40092 GCF_001515605.1 Sinocyclocheilus anshuiensis
GAACAAATCTCTCATTCTCTCACACACACACACACACACACACACACACACACTCTCTCTCACACACACACAGACTCTCTCATTCTCTCACACACACTCACACTAACTCTCTCTCTCTCACACACACACACACAATCTCACTCTCTCTCTGTCACTCACACACAATTCAATTCAATTCAATTAAGCTTTATTAGCATGACTGTGTAACACAATGTTGCCAAAGCATTAACATATATATAAATAATTTGTATAGTAAACCATCATGCCAAATAGAGTCGAAAGCTTTTTTAAAATCAATAAAACATGTAAATATTTTTCTTTGTTTGCCCTTTAGATTTTTGTTGATTAGAGTATGGAGAGAATAGATGTGGTCGGATGTACGTTGTTTTGGTAAAAAGCCAATTTGTGATTTATTTAGGATGTTGTGTCTTGTGAGGAATGTCACTATGCGGCTGTTTATTATATTGCAGAAAAGCTTTGCTAGGCTACTGCCCACACTAATGCCGCGGTAATTACTGGGATCGAATTTATCTCCTTTTTTGTATATAGGTGTGATCAGTCCTTCAGACCAGGCCTCAGGGAAGTCACCAGAGGATAAGATCAGATTGAATAATTTTGCCAGAGCTTGAATTATGTAAGGGCTGCTGATTTTGAGCATTTCATTGCTGATGTTGTCTTGTCCACATGCCTTCTTTAATTTGATATTTTTAATGTGCTCTGTTATTTCTGATGTTGCTATAATCATGTCCAGTGGGTTTTGGTAATTTTTTATTGTTTTTTTGGTAAAGAGTTTTAAAGTAAGACCTCCATACTGTGCCGCTCTGGAGGAATGTGTCTGATTTGGGGCTTTCACAGTTTTTAAAGAGATTCCAGAAATTGTTTTGGTCTATTGATTCATCGATTTCAGCAATTTTAGCTTCATAATATTGATCTCTTTTGTTGCAAATGAGCTTTTTATAATTTTTCAAACAGTTGGAGTAGGCGAGCCGTAGCGTCTGATTGGCCGGTTCTTTATGCCTCACACACACACACACATCACTGACAGAGGAAGAAAGACTGCAAGAAAGACTCATTCACACCACTAACACACTTCTGCTGTCTTTCGTCCATATCTGAGTTCAAGATTTAGTCTCATTACAAATATCTGCCTACTCCAACACATGACTGTTTACAATATAGTGTTCATTTAATTTAATTCTCTCTAGTGAGGAGGAAAGATTTGCAGGTGATGATGATCAGTGTGCATATAATGACCAAAACGTTTAACACAGTAAAAAATGTGAAATATTATTAGAATTTAAAACAGCTGTTTTCTATGTGAATATCTGTTAAACTGTAATGTATTTCTGTGATGCGCAGCTGTATTTTCAGCATCATTACTCCAGTCTTCAGTGTCACATGATCTTCAGAAATCATTCTAATATGCTGATTTGCTGCTCAAGAAACATTTCTGATTATTATCAATGTTGAAAACAGTTGTGCTGCACAATATTTGTGTGGAAACCTTGATAAATGTTATTTTTCAGGATTCACAGATGAATATAAAGTTCAAAAGAACAGCATTTATTTTAAATAGAAATATTTATAACATTATGCGTGTCCTTACTGTCACTTTTGATCAGATTAATGCGTCCTACCTGAATAGGGGTATTAACTTTTTTTAAATACAGTAGTGTATTTTTTATATATATTTTATATTAAATGCTAATATAGAAATATCTTGCTATAAAGTTGTTGTTGTTTTTTTCTAATAACATAGTTTTAAACTGTAAAGACTAGAGTACTGATGCTGAAAATTTAGCTTGATTTCATAGGAATAAATTACATTTTAACACAGAAAACAGCTATTTTAAATTGTAATGATATTTCACAATATTACTGTTATTGTTGTAGTTTTGATCAAATAAGTGCAGCCTTGATGAGCAGAACAAAACTCTTTCTACAACAATTTTTTATTTATTTTTTATCTTACTAAACTTTTGATATGATGAAAATATTGAAAACGTTTTTTTTTTGTTTTTTTAAGACAATATAATTTTTTACTCCACTACTTGACATGTATTAAATATTTTCTTTCTATAGTTGTTCTCTGATGAAGGGCATCAGACGCTTTGGGGATTCACCGGTTTTGTATTTCCTCTGTCCTCACAAGCCAAGCTTCAGTCTCACCATGAGGAGAAAAAGCTGGACATGTGATGCCTGGAGGAGATCTGTGGTCTTGTCTCCATCTGTGGCTCTGTTCCTCTCTCACTCGCTCACATCACTAGAGCTCCTCCATCTGGCAGCACTGCAGCACATCTCCTCAACATACTCTACTTATGACAACAAATGTCTTGCATTCAGCTAATGCCATTCTACAGTTCAAACAGAGACTAAATCTGTTTTTAAAGTTCGTGACGGGTCTTTAGCGGTGCAGCTGCTAACACCTTCAAAAACACAAAACATACATCTCTAAATGGGTGATTTTACACACATGTTGTTCTACTTCAGCCGTGCAATCCGGCGTAAAATGCTGATATGTGTGTTTACCATTCCGCTCTCATTGTCTTACCAATTACAAGTGTGTTTGGGGTTCGGCCAGCGTTTGAAAGGGTTCTCGGGTCACTGATCTTTACCCAAACACACTGCTCTGAGTGGCTGAGAGAGAAAAACAGAAAGTGCATGCCGGCCCTCGAGGGCTATATAAAAGCGGGCTCTGTTTGAGACACTTGAGCCCGCCGGAGGAAACGCAGGAGGAATGTCATCACTTTGATATGGCAGTCATCACCACAGATGCTTTCCGCATTAGACCAAACAGCATCTGCCTGTCGCAGGCATTCTTTGTGTGAGATCGTACACTGCTGCTCCGCTCCAGCACGCCGCATTTGTCGCCACGATGACGGACAAACTGATGCGAAAGGGCACCTTCCTACGCTTCCTGGAAACATAAGAAGGAACAAATAGTGCGGCGAGAGCCACTCGGCCAATCAGAGGCGCTGCTTCCGCCGTCTTTTTGATCCGGCTTGTCGAGCAAGCATTTGCGGTTGTTCAGACTTTCTTCTGTCGTGTTTGACATCGGCCCGTCTGCTGACAAACGCAGCCACTCGCCTTTGATGCCCGGGTTTAATTATGGCAAAGCTGCCGGCGCTGACTGATCGCGGTGTTGTTAATTGCGCTTGTAGTTGTGCATTTGAGCTCTGGTAAATCGGCGCATGACGTTCAGATCAAATCGCCCGGCAGAAACAATTAGCCCAACACCACACTAAGACGATAGCAGCTTCCAAGGTAATTGTTTTATTTCAAGAGGCCGTTTCTGAAAGCTAATTAAACACTATGGAGTCACCATCCGCAGATAAGAAAAACAAGCAAACAAGTGCTATTTTGACCGTTTTGAATCAAGCGCTCCTCAGAAACGCTGGAGGACGCGGATGGCGAGAGGAGACGCATTCAAGAGCTTCATCAAGGACTAAAACTCCACACAACCTTAAAATAACAAATGATGCTCGGGTCAATTGCCTAGATGCTTATCAACTTCAGACGGAGCTGGTGAGCTCGCGCTCACTGTCAGCTAACACTCAGCCCGTCGATACCTCGCGGTGTTCAACACTCTGCACCGTGAGCCGATGAGCTCGAAAATACATAAACACAGTCACTGTGTTAAAGAAACAGGCCGTCCGAGATTAGGATGAGTTTGTTTCTTCATCAGGTTTGGAGAAATGTAGCATTGCATCAGTGTCTCAGCACCTTCCTCCATTGGTCAGACAAAAAAGATAACCCCGCCCCAAACTCACATCATTGGCTGAGCAGATGTTCCTGAAGCTGTAGGACAGGTCAATGTATTTTACTATAAAAAAGCACAAAGTTCTCCTTTACAAGTCTTTGCAATAGGCCTTCTCTGTTTGTGTACAGCTGGCTATTATTCCACTTCCCACATCGCCACAGTTGTTCAACCCCCATTTCCACCAGTTTATTGAGTTTGACGGAGGGACTTGTTTCCTTTGTTGAAACAAATTTTGTCAAGTGTCCTATTTATGGTGTGACTTTGAGCCGGGTCATAATACAAGAACAGATGAACGAGCGGCTCCTGAATTTTCATTGAGTACTCCATTAAAAAGTACACTTGAATTGCACATGATATACACGAGTCGCACCAAATGTTCATTTGATTTAGTTAATTGAAGACTCCTTGTGCATACAAAAATCTCACTGGATTATTACAATTAATGGCAAAAGAAATGTTTGGAAATGTAAACTGATATTTCCTACTGACACACTACAGCAAAAGATAGAAATAGATCATTAAACTAGTATTATTATTATGATTAATAACAACAATTTCTTGAAATAAAATACAAATATTAAAAAATTTAAAACCTTTAACTTTTTAAACGTTTTAAGTAGTAGCCAAGTCAACATTTCTCATTTTTGTTTAGTTTAGTTTATTTTAACCTGATGTACAAAAATAACAAAACTGAATAAACTAAAACAAATAAATGTTAATAAAACCTATATAGACCAATTTTAAAAAAGCGAATACAAATGAAATGATACACAACAAAATGACTATAACTTTAACTAAATGTAAAATGAAAACTGAAAAATAAAGTCTAATTCAACATATTAACCAAAACTACAGTTATGCTAAAATAACACTGACTAGGATCTCAAAAACTCAGCGTTTCCTCAACATCACTCAGATTTATATCTGCAGCACAAACACTGCAGGACGACACTCGCTGGACTTTAATACTCAGTGTTAGAGGTTTCAGCACATCGCTGACTCATGAACAATAGAAGTAATGAGCACACTATCATTTCATATTTCTTTGAAAATAGCACCAAACAGGATGCACAGAAAGATCAAGCTTTTGCAGTGTCTCCAGTTTCACAGCATCAGAAGGAAAACCAGACAAGCACATCACAGAAGCTGGAGCATGAACCTGAGAGACACAGAGGAGATGTTTCTCCATGACACCCGTGAGCTGCAGAGCGACCCGCTGGCCTTTCATCTGCCTTCGTCTCTGAGCGTTTAACATGATGGCGCGCAGGTGTTTGGAGGCAGCACGGGGCTGACAGACGGGAATGTCACCGCACAGCCAAACACTTGTGTTCCCCTCAAAGATCTCTCTTGTCCAACAACAGCCTCGCCTCTGTAACAAGGCTTGGGTTACCGAGCGGCCCGTCTCTCACGCCGCAGGCCGAGTTTCAAAGCGACGCAGATTTTAGGGCGTCCCGTTTGAAACGGCGAGCAGCTGTCAGTGACGAGAGCCTGCAGATCAATGTTTAAACAGTCTCATCCTCACACGCAGCTGAAGACACGAGGAGCTCATGAGGGCAAAGTGCAGAAGAAGCCAGATATCACATACAGATCGCCCTCTGTCGACTGCTGAAGACATTAGCATAGACTCAGGAAAGGGGAAAAAAAAGCTGTGTTTATTCCATTATTGTAATGCATTAAACAGCAAATATTAATATTCTAAATTAATGAGAATTAAAATAAGTAGAATTAGAGCTGTGAAAAATGTGTTAAATTCAGGGCTAGCGTGGAAAACAATTGGGAGAGTTGACAGATCCAAATTCTATTCTGTTCTATTCTATTCTATTCCATCTGCTTGTCTTTAATAATATTTCAACATTATTAAACACAGGTTAGTAGTTTTTGCTGTGAAATCAAAATTGGAATTGAAATTTTTGAAAATTCACTATTCTACTAAAAATGTATTTATTAGAATTCAAGATTACATGGGTCAAAAACTATTTGTTTGCAGAGCAAGTAAACGTTCGAACGGGCTGGAAGTGAAAATCCTTAACAGTGAGCCCTGATTTGTGTGTGTGTGTGTGTGTGTGTGTGTGTGTGTGCGCGCGCGTTTGTGTGTGTGTGTGTGTGTGTGTGTGAGTGTGAACAAGAGAAGGAATTTTAACATCAGAAAGTGACAGACTTCACCTCACATTCAATTACATTTTGAGTTTGCTTTGTACTTTTTTTTACATGCTCAACTTTATTGTGTGAGCACGTTATTTGTTAACACCCGTTCTGTGTGAAACTCTTGCAGAAAAGCAAGGGAACACACGCCATTCAGCATGCGCCCTGGAGGCTGCATTTCTCACAGCTAATGCATGTTGATATTAGTGTTTGGATATGTTGGGAACAGGGCTGTGTTTGATTGACAGGTGGCTGCGGCTGGTAAAACACAACATCAGTCCGTCTGTCAGCGGAGCTCCACTGTGGCCTGAGGCTTCGCTATAATGCAGCTGAAGCAGAAACACAGCCCGCAAGCATCCTGACTGACACAGCTTCTGTTTCTCTGATTATTTCAGCATTCATGTTCATAATGGAGGAGAGTTACTGGATCAGTGGCTATGTAAACCAATACACTAATAAACAAATAATGTACTAACAAGTACCATCATGAATACGTGCTACCATGAATTTTGGAACCAGTGTGATGCCTAGTGTTTTGGACATGTATGTTGACACGCTCTGCAATGTGATGTGCTGCTGTCCTTTGTTTGTCTTGCACAGGAGGAGATCTCATGAAAACCGAGAGCTAACCTGGTTGTAATGTTACTGAGTGTGGAGTATTCTAAATGAGTGACCATGTGCCTGAGGTTAGTCATTTGCATAAACACGCCCAAATGTCTCCATATAAGGGCTGTAATTTTATAACAATCATAAGGCCACCCAGAGTAAGTGGTTTTTGAGTGTGATTGCAGTTGTTTCTACAGTACATGTTTTCTGTAAATATAGAATCCATTTTTATTATAGAAGATATTGGTCAGTCAATGATTTATGAAAATGTATGTATGTAGAGTTCATGAGACCCACTGTTCTGTTGGCAGATTCTCAGGTTGCACTTTATTTAAGGTGACATTGTCACAGTGTAATTTAGGACTGGCATCAAGACTTTCGATTCACAAACTTGCAATACAATTACATTCTGATCTTTATTTAATTTGATTCAGTTCAGGCAATCAGGATCAGTTCATGTCAATTTTTTTCAAGGAAAACAACATCTCTCCCAACTAATGCTGTAAAGCTTGTTAGTTGGTGCAACACAAGGCAGTTTTATAAAAAAAAAAAATTATTATACAATAAAAATGTATTATAATAACTTTTTAATGATATCATTATGTTTCTGCTCCACTTTGGATGTTATAACTTGACTTCATGCTGCAATTGTTCAAACGTACATTAAATATTGAAGAACAGGTTCAGTAAAAATATAGTGCATATATTTATAAGAATGCTCCTTTCTAGATTTTTTTTTTTTCTTTCTAACTATTGTGTTTATGGACATTGAATGTCTTTTCTGAGGTGAATGTGACGTTACATGGCATTGTTTCCGCAGCTGAAACACTGATGGATCGTTTGTTTCATATCAAAAGTAACAAAGATTATTGTGATTATTGGATGGCAGGAGCTAATAATGTTTGATTAAGATGTGTTTACACATCAGCTGAAAACAGCACAGATCAGTGCTCGGGATTTAAGAATCGATGTCAGTTCATCAAAATAAGAATGGATTAAAATCGAGACATTGATCTTTTCAACCCAGCCCTAGAGTAATTACACATTGTACAGCATGTGCTTACTATAGGGTTAGGGTTAGTTGCTCTTAATTATGTATAACAGTTACATTTATGCATTTGCCAGATGCTTTTATTCAAAGCGACTTACATTGCATTTGATTGGCTCTTGTTTTCCTGGGAATCGAACCCATGACCTTGATGTTGCGAGTGCCATGATCTACTGTTTGAGCTTCAGGAAGCTCAGGAGTTTATCTGTTATTACTGTAGTAAGAGCATGAGACAAGGACACTGTGAAATAAAGTGTTACTGATGCTGCATGAATCTTTTGATTGCTGTGTTCTGCACTCTGCTGACATCAGGCCAAGAAATCATGAATCTACGGAAACACAGCTGGAATATGATCGTGCTAACATGTTATAGTCAGATATGTTCACATCAGAGCTTCAGCGTCCCAGAATAGATGACTCAAAATACACCCTTTACCATGGTATTTTCTGAAAAGCCTCAGCACAATGAATAAAACAGTCAAGGCGACTGGCCATGCACTTTTTTTTTTTTTTTTGCAAAGATAGTTTACTTCAAAATGTACAAAACTCACTCCTAGCCACCAGTTCATTTGTCATTGAAATGCTTGTGTTTTTCTGTAATGCAGTCAGGCTTAAAGGTTTGTGTTTCTTTATGAAACCTGGGAACGATAATGTGTTCACTATGTGTTTAATACACTACAGATAATAAAACACACCTAAATTTAGACTTTAATTTGAATTTGTGGGACAAGCACACCGGATACTGCGTGGTTTGCTGTGTCTAGGAGTAGTAATCGTCTCCGGTCTCTGGTAATTGTGTTGCAGAGAGAGACTTCTGGAGTTTATTTCTGCAGTGTATAAAACACAATGTTTGATTGTGTGAAATGTCACCGGGATTGATTCCGCTCCTGCATTACCATTCTAATCAGTGGTGTAGAACCACGTGTACAAATAACACATGCGCCCCGGGCTACCACGGAATTGGACAAGGCCCGGGAAATTGTGTCCGTGCTCGAAACAAGTGTTCGGTGATTGTTTACTTCATGTCTTTAAATTGCATTTCTGCCGTTTTAATTCCTGCGGCGTCAGGAGAGCCACGGTCTCTCGATGCTTCCCGAATGCAGATGTCTCGACCCGAGGCTAGGAGCGACAGTGAAGTCGAGGTGACAAACACGGACTACAGTCCGCTGTATGATATTATAACTCAATATAGCGCCGTGTTTTCCACTTCAGCAGCCAAGAACACGTCTCATTTACAAGAGTAAAGGACATGTTCTGCAGTCATGATCCTATGGCTGTCACTGCACCACTGCGGCACACAATCACAGCCGCAGTCCGAGATTCAGAATCGTTTCATGATCATAACAAGATAATATCCTCTAAGATCATGACATTATGATGAAGAGCAGTAGTACAGTTCTAGTTGTGTCTGATCATCACAGTAAATGTTACACAAGAATACTTAGATCACTAGCATATAATGCAGACGCTTATTCGCGTATGCTTTTAAGCTGATAAGGCCAGTTATTATTTTAGAAGTGGGATCAATGATGGATCAATACATCAAACACATTAATGTCAACGAAGCTTGTTTGTTCAGAGGACTGGGATTCAGATGATGTTGTGGCTCATGGTCAGTTTTTATATGTCTGTTTTGTATCAAAATAACCACTTGTTTATTTTATTGCATTAATCACACAGCAAAAGTGCTCTAACAAGTGCAGAAAAGCAGCATGAAAGTATCTTGAGATAGTTTGCATGACCTGTGCACTACATTTCAAGTCTTCTGAAGTCATATGTCCTTGTATGAGGAACAGACTCGTCACCTTTATTTCTATTGCGCTTTATACTGATTGTGTCAAAGCAGCTTTACAGTGTCAAACAGTTTGTCAGTAATGCAAGACTCATATTTTTCATGCATTGTGAGCAGTTGTGGTACCTTAAATGTTTTTAACCACAAAAAAAAAAACATGCTGTTTTGGTGCTTTTTTTGCATTGACAGGCCACCTACAATTTAGTTTATTGCGTGGAAAACATTAGCTTGTACATTCTGCCTAACATCTCAGGAGAAGGAAAGTGTTTTCAATACAAAGGTGAGTATATGATGACAAGATCCTTTTAAATCAATCTCAGTTTAGAGATAACAATGTTCCGATCACTGTTTATGGCAGTTTGATAAGACAACCAATCATCCACCTGCACATAGTTATGAAAAAAAAAAACTCAAAAGCATTTTAGAAATATTTTAATTAGCGCTTCCTTAAATCCACCATATTATGATTCTTTACATTTATTATTGCAACTGTTAAACAGGCTGTGGGATCATTTTTGTTGTTGTTGTTGTTGTTCGTGATCACAAACAGAGTATAAAGGCAAATTATTGATTATTAAAATGTATGTAGGTTTGTGTGCACACATTTCTTCTTCATACATAATGACTTTATCACCGAGGAAAAAACAGTCATGACAATTCACTCCGCCAGCACAAGAGTCTTTGGCGCCCTCTTGTGGCTGATATTATTGAACTGTATTATTGTCAGACACAAGAGGGCACCAAAGCCTGTAGAAACACCATCACCTCTCACTGAACCGTCACACTCCTGGGTGAACCACTATTGGAGGTTTTTCTCCATATCAACACCAGAGGACACTCTTTACAACACGTGTACTGGCTGCTATTTTTGATACATATCTCAACCCTGTAAAGCTTGGCATTTGAATTTTTTGGAATGGAACATTTAATTAAACCTTTATAATAAAAAAAAAAAAATAACATTAAAAAAAAAATATATATATATATATATACACAAAATATTTTTAAAAGTTTTGCATAAGTGTTTTTGTGGAGTATCGTATTTGATGCATCAGGCTTTTATGGCTCATATGGTCTGATAGAGTGAGAATATAAAGGAAAAACAGAGGCTCAAACTGAGCATAAATATGCAGTTCTATAGCACATTTAAAAATAGCATATGTTGGCCAAAGTGCGTTACCTAACAGCACCTAACAAGTCATAAAACTTAAGCGCATGAGACCAAGTACAAAACAAATGCATAAATCAGACAGATTGTCACAGATTAACAGATGTATATAGTTTCAGCGTAAAGTCCTGTCTTTGTTTTGAAGCAAGAAGGAGATTGGTAGCTGCTTTGTTGGATTATTGTGATATTATCTACAGTATATGCAGGCGCCAACGCATTGTTTACAGGTGTTGGATTCTGTTTATGAAGCATTAAGGTTTATTACTAATTCAAAAGCCCTGACCCATCAGTTTGCTGTACTCCTGTGTTATCATGCAACAGACTCCAGCACATATTTACATATAACATTACTCTGGGTTTGAGTCCTTCTTATTTACAGCAGTGTATCATTCAAAAAGACATAAAGAATGATGGTCTTTGCTCACAAGATTATTCTCTTCCAAACATTGAAAAAAAGTCCGTACACATATTATGGGTAAAAGGGCGTTTAGTTATGCTGCTCCATTCGATCGGAAGCAGTTACAAGATGAGTAATGCTTTAAAGAGTTGATGTCTCTAAATGCATTTAAGTGCATTTTAGAAGATTTTGTTTTGGATTTACCTGATTGTAATTGTTTTGATTGATATTACAGTTTTTTTTTCAATTGCTAACATCCCTTTGTCCAATCTGTAGTCACATTTTCAAAACTCTAAACACAATTAGCACAACATCTGTCTGTTCTGACCATACCATTAACAAAATTCATGTTGTTTTCACACAATATTAAGTCAATTAACACATTTCTAAAATGCTTAAATGTTCTATTCACACAAGCTTACCTCATACCAAAATCATGGATCTTTCTTATCTTTTTAACATAGCATGACAGAAATGAAGACCTAATGTTCCAAACTTTAAATATAGTGTAAAGCCTCTACTTCTGCAACAAAAGAGCTGATAAGACTTATTTTAATTACTAATCATTGAGAAATAGCTAATTCCAAGTCTTTCCATTACATGGCCATGCACACTCTCTGTTCAAAACAATACAGAACAACATGGAGAAGCAGAAAAATAAAGAAAATGTCTGGAGGAGGGAGAGTTGGATGAGAAAAAGGACTGCTTGGACCAGGGAGAGGACAAGGTAGACTAGGTAGAGTAGTTGGACAAGGACTGTCTGGTTTGGTTGAGCTACCAAATCAGACTTCAAGAGACTACAGCGGACAGGCAGGACTGCTGAGAGGATTATTGGTCCCCCCCCCGCCCAACCTCCAAGATCTCTACATCTCCAGAGTGAGGAACCTCCAAGATCTCTACATCTCCAGAGTGAGGAACATCATGCACTTTTGGACCCCTCACACCCAGCCCACTCTCTCCTCCAACTTCTTCCTTCTGGTCTGCGCTACAGAGCACTGAGCACCAGAACAGCCAGACACAAGAAGAGTTTTTGTCCCGCAGGCTATATTCAGCCTGAACAATTCAATCTTTCATAACAACACACTGTCCATCATAACTGACACATTTATACATAGAAAACCGAAACTGTTCATTTGTGTTCTGCACACTTGTAAATAACATATCTGTACATTTATTTAAACAATTACGTTTGTTCCTCTATTTTTCCTCATTGTGTAAATAGTGCATTATTTATTTATTTTTTAGTTTTTCCTATATAAGTGTTATATTACAGTAGTGTTCCTATGTATAATTCCTATGTATGTCTGCACTATCGTGTATGTTTGCACTATGTCTGTACTTTCTTCTGCTCTGGAAGCTCCTGTCACCAAATCTGATTCCTTGTGTGTGTAAACATACTTGTTAATAAACCTCTTTCTGAATTTCTGACATTTTGACAAGGGAGACGGAGTTGTAGGGGGCAAAAGGCAAAGGCTGTATATTTTTTTATGATCACTAACAGAAATTTCATTTTGCCAATAAAGCCTTTACTGCAGCAATTCTGTCAGTTTTATTTTACATTCCATAAAGTACTACTGTAATGACTCCTTCACTATGCTGTACACATTCTATCTAATGAATCCACATATTCACACACACACACACACACTCTCTCTCTCACACACACACACACACACACACACACACACGCACACAAATGAACTAGCTGACTGAA
>NW_015552537.1:42075-43026 GCF_001515605.1 Sinocyclocheilus anshuiensis
TTTTGAATGCTCATCTAACGGCTTTGTAATGTTTGACAGATGCGCAGCGTTCACTGCTGTTTGTGCACGAACCATGTAAATATTTAAAGTATGGCCCACACACTCTCTCTCACACACACACACACACACACACACACACACACACACAAATGAACTAGCTGACTGAATTATTATTATTATATATTTTTAATGGATCTCATACTGTATGTTCTATACAAGTCGAACTTATCATTTTGATAGTCTATGCACTATGATTGACTATATGTTCCTATTGGATAGAAAACCAGTGCCAATGTTTTGACCAAATGACTCAAATTTGGATCGTGTTTGCTGTGTTTTGATAGAGTTAGTATATGTAGAAAAAGGTATTCAGCATTTTGAAATGTAGAGTTTGTATTTATTTAATAAAATATGGTTTTGGCCAGAAAATTAACTATTTGGCTAATTGTGTGATGTAGGTGTGTTGCTGTGTTAAGAGTTTAGAAAAAGTGCTTTAAGTATTGGTAAATAAAGAGATATTTTGTAAAGCATTTATAAAAGTTAAGAGTCAGCCACACCTACCTAAAACGGCTCGTTCTAACACGCCCCCACATGTCTACCTCACGATGTGGGAAGATTTGCATAACGCCGCCCAAATGTTCACGCAAAGAAAGAAGGCGTAACTTTTATTCTCGCTGTAGTATTGTTGCTGCCGCCGCAAGCTCCTTCGTCGAATCCGCGGGCCGCCGCTCACGCTAGGCCGCCGTGTGTTTCGTTGTGAGAGCGAGTTTGTTTGGTCTTCCAAAAGAGGACACGACTAGAAATCAGTGGTTAAGTTGTATTTACAACACTGTTCCAGAACACTTCAACCCAAATATTCAGATGTGTGCAGCACATTTTATGGAGGACTGTTTCCTGATCCTGGGAGAGTAGACTACAATGCCGGCTGTTCTGACTCACAGACTGTAAGTA
>NW_015552537.1:44103-61858 GCF_001515605.1 Sinocyclocheilus anshuiensis
AGTATGTGGAAAATAATGTGTTTTTTGAACCTTAAACCGCGCATAAACATTTCATTACACCAAATACACAAAATAATGTTCTTTTTAGCAACATCATATGACCCCTTTAAAGGACAAAAAAGGTGAATATGCTTATCAGACTTTAACTCAGCATCAAAAACAACACCAAGACTGCTTGCTCCATTGTACCTCAGACTTAAGGAGGCCTAGTCGATTCATTTTATGTTTAATTGAACTCGGAGAGCCAAACAGCATCACTTTAGTCTTTGATTCATTCAGGTGGGAAAACTTCTTGCACTTCTTAATGTCATTAGAGCAACCCACGAGTGAATGTACAGCCAAGTTATACCCTAACTATAGGGAGATAAAGCTGAGTATTGTCAGCATAGAAGTGATATGATATATTGTGTTTCTGACAAATATATCGGCCAGCGGAAGCAAAAAAATGGAAAATAAAACCGGGCCCAATATAGATCCTTGTGGAACACCGCATTAAATGGGAGCAGAAGAGGAAGAAAAAATTCCCAATTCAACAGAGAGCTGTCCCTTTAAGATATGACAAAAACCAGTTAAGAACATTTCCTTGAATCCCTGCCCACAATCTTAAATGCTCCAGAAGAATTTCATGTATGATAGTGTCAAATGTAGCTGTAAGATGAAGTAAAACTAAAATTGCACACTGTCCTGAATCAACAGCCAACAACAGGTTTAAAAGACAACATTGTTATTAACATATGAGTCTCAAATAATAAAAAAAAAGAAAAAAAAAAGAAATGAACATCAAGATGTTCTAACTGTACAAGTGTTGTAACATTGGTTAACCTTAAAATAGGAAGGTGCAATGAGGAAGAAACATTGAAAAACATTTAACCCTAGCAAAATGTTTTGCATGGTCAGAACACAGAGGCACCATTCATTATGAATAGGACACCCAATGGACATCAACACATTACAGGCTCACTAACTCAGTTACTAGTTTGACGAATCTTTCACTGAATGAACTCACTGAATCTTTCAGAGTGTCTACTGAATCAGCATATGATTTACTGAACTGCAAGATCAATGCCAATGCATCACTGCTTCAATATACACATCAGTCTGATCTTTACTCTGCCACCAAGAAAGGAAAACAAAATCCCCCCTTAATCTGTTTACCGAATACTCATGTCTTTCATGTCAAATATATAACAACCATTTCTGTGTGAAATGGTGCAAACTAGTCTTGTTAAACTTCTGTAAAGCAATCCATAAATGTGGGAAAGTACTTACCAGTATTAATTTGAAGATGAGCCCTCTCTTTACCCTGTTTAACAAATTGCACTGGGGAGTATAAAAACCTTTCGCAAACATTTGTTTATTACAGCTTGATTGTAAACAACAATAAGAACATTCCTTTACAAGTAACATTTTTCTTGATTAAAAAAAAAAGGTTTTCTGCACACATTATCAGTTCATCTCAAGCTGCTCTTGATTGTTTCTTTAGTAATCAAGCATTGGAATGATTTCTTTAGTGCACGTTTTGTTAATTGATTGAATTAATGCACAATATACAATATTCTGCTCACAAGTGAAACTGACATTGATTTTATAGTTGTTCTGTGTTCTTCACATGTCTCACATTTCAAGCATGTTCTTCACTGTCTCTGCTGTCTTCTTGGTAAATAAAGCTTTATTAGGTGCAAAACTGTTCAGTGTGGTGGAAATTATCCCATAACTGTGGGCCAGCTTTGAATAATTGATAGAAACATAAATTGAAAAACTTTGTTTCAGATTTTCATAGCTTTAAACACCTAATAATCTCTCTCTCTCTCTCATGATTGGAAGCCTGGATCTGAGACAAGGGTAAAACAATAAAATGTATGTATGAAAGTCATTTTAAAAAGTAGCAAATGAAGACAATGTACAGGCTCAATTCATATTTACACATCATTCATATAATCTTAAAACAGTTTTAACACCAAATCGTTTCAGACTCCAATCGCACGTTCTTTTTTATTGGCATGTCTCTCTAGCGCCCCTCGAGGCCGCATCCTGAACTACAGTACAAAACATCCGCTTTTCAGATCCATAGAAACTGAATGAGCAGTAAGAGCCAATATCATGCCAGCAAACTGTATTAGAATTGAAGAAGTGTGTGAAAACAACAGACAGGGTTTTGTGTTCACTAATTTAAATGGGTCAATATAACGCATGCCCTCTTTTTATTTCCCTCTGTGTATTTTAGATTCACTGAAGAATTATATAGGAATTGCTTCTGAAGCGCCACTAGCAAGGGCTGTCACGTGATACGTCACGTTTCTCATCGATGGTCAGCATCGACCAATCACAGCCGTTTGTGATTACAAGATCATGATTTCTCCTAATTTAAAAATCTATTTTAGGGACATTTCCGGGCCGAATTTCCATTTTTATGTCAGATACTAATCCTAGAACTGAATACATTTAAACTATTGAAACTTTTTAGCGCAAAATGTCTTCATTGAGAGAGAGAGAGAGGGAGAAAAAACTCCTGGGATGTGGTAAGTATGCGACTTTCTGAGCACCAGCGCGCCCCCTTGAGGAGAAGAACAGTTGTTGGTGTTCCAGCAACCCGTTTATGCCGCCCTGTCCCATCGGAGCGGAGGAGGATTCGCGCATGCGCACCGCCGGCAGGATTCTGCCCCTCCATGACATCCAGCGGGACTGAGACTGAGACTGACTGCTGCCGCTGCTGCGCACACGGAAAGAGAAGCGAGCGTCAAATACATGATCCGCCTAACCCCTCAGCCCTCCTCGAGGTCCGGGAGTGCTAGATAATAACGCGCTCGAGCGGAATCCACAGGCCTACCGGACGCAGAGACGGACATAACGGCGCTCTGGTGGCTTTAATTGATCGGGGTTCGTCGAGGATGAGGCTGATCGAGAGCACACATGCGGACGGACAGGAGAAGCGCGAGCTGCCTCCTCCGTTCAGGAACCCGTTCGTGCACGACCTACGGTTCACGACGGCGCAGAAGCTGCAGGTACGTGTGGCGTTTGTGTTTGCTGATGTGGATGCTGCTGTAGGCCGTGAGATGCTCCGCTCCGGCCTGCTCGAATCAGAGTTTCCTTCCTGTGCTACATGTTGCACTCGGTCTGGAAGAGCCTATCAGGATCGAGGAGTCAGGCGTGAGCCGCTGCGGCAGAAACGCGCTTCAGCACATGTGAGCCTCACAGCGGCCTTTTGTCTGACGCGATGATCTGAAGCGTGGGATGCGCTTAAAGCGTGTGCCACATCCATCAGACCTGATAGAACCTACCCATCTGTCTGTCGTTTTGTTGTTTATTCTGTCTGTCCATTCATTCTGTCTGTTACTTGTTCTGTCTGTCTTTTGTTCGTTCTGTCTGTTATTTGTTTGTTCTGTCTGTCATTTGTTTGTTCTGTCTGTCATTTGTTAATTCTGTCTTTTATTTGTTCATTCTTTCTGTCAAGTCAAGTCAAGTCAAGTCACCTTTATTTATATAGCGCTTTTAACAATACAGATTGTGTCAAAGCAACTGAACAGCATTAATTAGGAAAATAGTGTGTCAATAATGCAAAATGACAATAGCACAGTCTTTATAGATTGGACAGCACAAGTACTTCTATCATTCTTTCTGTCTGTTGTTTCTGTCTGTCGCTCATTCATTCATTCTGTCTTGTTCGTTTTGTCTGTTATTTGTTCTGTCTGTTATTCGTTCTGTTTGTTATTTTTGTTCTGTCTCTCTTTTGTACGTTCTGTCTGTCTTTAGTTCATTCTGTCTGTCTGTCAGTCATTTTGTTCTATTTGTCGTTTATTCTGTCTGTCTGTGGTTCATTTGCTGTGTTCGTCCTCTGTCATTCTTTCTGTCTGTCGTTTGTTCGTTCTGTCTGTCTGTCGCTCTGTTGTCCTAGCTGTCTGTCTGTCTGTCTATCCATTAGGGCTGCACGATTAATCGCATGCGATATTTAACGCGCATCTTGTCAGAAAGCTGTTTCTGTAATGAGCGGTAAATCTCCATCACCTGCGGGCTTTCACATTGAGCAGCATTAACTACACAGAGCCGTTGTTCACTGACGAGCTGCGCTAAACCACGTTCATATTCGCGCGATTCTTAGCGCAGCTCGTCAGTGAACAACGGCTCTGTGTAGTTAATGCTGCTCAATGTGAAAGCCCGCAGGTGCGCATGCGATTTATCGTGCAGCCCTACTATCTATCTATCTTGTTATTACTATATATCATGTATATGGCTTGTTGTATCTAGCGTTAGATCTGTTGTCTGATGGAGCGGTGGATGTGTGGTTTCTGCAGAGAGACAGCAGCTGCTCGACTGATAATCAGCTTTGCAGGGTGAAGATGAGCTCATGTGTGTTTATGGAGGCCTCTAGAAATAAACTTCTAGTTACAGTTTTCCAAGCGAAGTCTGAAACTGCATATCAATGCTTCTGTGTTGCATTTTTTTTTCTAATTAAATGCAAAGTTTTTCAAGATCAGTTACATATTTTGCAGAATGCGGTACAATTCACGATACTGATTTCACAATACGGTTTTCTCACGATTTAGTTTTTTGAACAAAATGAGATTTAAGACCAATTATAAGTGAAAAGGTGTCCTTTTATTATTACTTGGAGAAAATGCTGTACATTTCTTTGTGAAATTCAAATATGTAGAATAACAACTAAATTGACATTTTAAAAGTCAAATAAATAATACAAATAACAGAAAGCTCTTCATATAAACTAAGGCTTTGCCTGTGCTCTTTCCATTTAAAATTAGAGCCAACCACTGGATTTTAATCACGATCCAAACATACAGCATGGACAGTTTAGATTGTATGATTTCAAAATATGAAGCAAAAACAGAATGGTCTGCTATTAGCTTTGTGAAACTACTACACTAAACATTTGAACGAAAGAAAACAGAGCAGAAGCTCTGAATGAGACGCAGATTCACTCTCTGACAGCAGGTGGCGCTGATGGAACAGCAGATGCAGCGTTTCCTTGGTTACCTTTGCGCTTCTAAATAAATACTACATTAATATGCATTATTCAGAGATGAGATGAAAATAAGATACCATCTAAACTTTTCTAAAGACAGTCAGATCCTCTCAGAGATACTCGCAACTGTATGGCGATTCGTTTAACATCTCAACCGATTTGAATTGTCACATATTTGTATAGATGTTCAACCGGCTCGCGGTGCATCGTTATATCCCTACTCGGATCTAATATATCTCTTTAGATAAACATTCCTGACTTCAAATAAATGCCATGTTCACACAGAGAATCAAAACTCACTAAAGTATGGTAAAACAGTTAGATCTCAGAAATGATACTAGCTCATACAGTGCTCATGTTTGCAGTTATAGTTATTTGTGCATATGTGCATTATTGCATAAGCATCTGCTGATTCTCATGGTAATGTGTGAGGTCAGTCGGTCTGTCTGCATCAGCACATGTAAAAAGGTGTGTGACCAGTCGTCTTTTCAAGGACTGCCAAGCAATTACCATGAACTGAATTGACCTCTCTGGGCTCCTTTAGCATCATAATGTTGAAGGCTTTGCTTCTGAAAGCTTTTTAGTCTTCAGCTCTCTAATTAACAGACAGATCCTGAAGCCTCAGGTAATGAGCCATTGAAGACAAAAGTTTCTTGTTGAGCTTGTTGAGTTGCAATGGACTGGCTGTTAGTTTCATGCTTGGTTTTTCTCGGTCAGTAAGTTTTAACACTTGATGATAAGTTTAGTGTGGCATTGATATCAAAATAACTTCTGTGGCAGGAGCTCTTTTATTCTCATCAAGCGCAGGCTCTCGACTTTTGCGGTTTATTCTGCTCGCGCAGTGAACAGTGCAGTTCCACTTGGATTCTCTGGTTTCATAGTCTGTTTTTGCAAGGGCTGCTTTAAAACTTTATTTTATTCACTTTTAATCCTTATTAGCATCCTTTACTGTGAGAATGTTGGTAGAGATAATTGTCCATAAATGTCAAAATGACGGAAAGCGTTTTGAATGATCAGACACCAAGACTAGTTATGACCCAAGTATCTGAAGTCTTGTGCATCACGTTTGTGTTGGACAGACCTTTGACCCCGTCATTCATTCAGAGACGGGTCCGGTCCTGTCACATCCATCTATAACCACAGATCCACATGTTTTCAGACACGTTCGCCACTGAGAGGCCATCGCATGTTTGAAAAGCAACATTTCTGCAGTAGGTGTTATGATTTATGAAACAGATGCTGTTTGCGTGAACGTCTTTTGGAGCCATTGGTAGCGCAAACGCAGCAGTTTTTTGTCTAATTGTGTGCTTTCATTCTGCTTACTCAGCTCTGTGGAGTGTTTGCATTAGATTATTATGTGAACATATGTAAACTTAACATGTTTACATATGGCGTAAACGCATTCGATTTTTACTGCAGAAGCAAATGCGTTCTGTGTCCTAGTCTTTGTTTCATATGTCATTAATTCTGAGTGTTTAAGTGCTAAATTAAAGCAAGTTGCTCCATTAGCATCGTTTTCCCGAGAGGTTCAGTCATCTGCCGCTGTCTTGTTTTAAAAGGGTGGTTCATCCAAAATTAAATAGCCAAACTCCAAAATATATAAAAAGCACCATAAAGTAGCCTATACAGTAGGTTTTCTGAAATTATAGTATAGCTTTGTGTGATTAAAATATAACTTATTTACAGATAATCTTGAGTCGGTGATAAAAGTGGCTAAGATAAATAAAGAAAATCTTTCAAAAATGCCATTTGAAACGCATGTAAAGTTCTTTATAAATGTACTCTGTGTATTTGTCGTGTTGCTTTCGTATTCAAATGAATACCCGTGTCTCCTGAAAATATATTGAGACCAGTTCACCAATTCGGTCTGAACCGTTCACGGCTCGAGACACTTTCATCACGCTCACAACAACACACATTTAGTTTCTCAGATTTAGGCTGTGCTTTCTACTAATAATCATTCAACAAAGCATATTTTGATCTTACATTGATCTAAATGCTGATGCACAGTAATGTCAAGCAGTCTTGCTTATAATAGAGCTGGTTCGACTCTTGTCTCGAGGCTATATTTTGCAGCCATGTGAGAATGAAGTTTCTGTCACGTAGTTCCACACTGGCTGTATTTTAATGATGATCTTTTAGCTTTCTTGTCATGTCTAACGCTCAGTCCTTCCGTCACTGAGATGATTCAGATTGTAACGTCCTCATGACCAGTGTGTTCCTGTCTTAAGGTGATGCTCGCAACAGGCTGTCTGTTGTATTTTTGTTCAGCTAGACGGTCCTAGATGCGTCTCGGAGAAAATGCAGCAGCTCCGAGTGAAACTCTTCCTGCGCTCAGATTGTGAACTGAACCTGATTTAACTGAGACCGCAGATGAACTCCAGATCTGCTCTGCTTCCGGCAGTCATGTTGTTTTCCAGCAGATCTCTTGAGAAGAGTGAATGGAGACACTGTAAATGGGAACTCTGTGATTTTTTTGATCCAAAGGGCAAGAAGACTGCAGCTCAGAATAAGCACGAGCTACTTTACATGACTTGAAGTTTTTATATGGAGGAGGTTTTTCTTCACTTGTGTGGGATAGGTTTGAGAACTGCTGGGTCTTTTGCTGAAACTCTGATGACAGAATTCAGTTCTCAGAAACAGCTGTTTACCATGTTTGTTGAGAAGTGCTCAAGTTCGTTGGGCGCATTACTTCCCATCTGATATTTTGGGTGCTTTCAGACTATATTTGACGTCAGGGTTTGGATGATGTGAAGACTGTTTTCTGAATCTGGGTAGGCACCCGTAGTGCTTGGAGGTCTCCAATGTATAAAACAGACCCGAGAAACGCTGTGCGTTTTACCACCTTCTCCTGCATCACTGATACCTAGCAACAAATATAGCATTAATGTTAACACAATCCAGCGGGACGATCGAACTCCGGTTCGGACCAAGCAATCAAACGGATCGTGAAAGCACGCTTTAACATGCGCTGCTCTGTGCCGTGATGAAGGGACATTAGGGCCTTTCGCACCGCTTTAGTTCCAGAACTAAATGTACAGTATTAAAGTACTGGGACGATTTTACGCGAACTATTTCCCAGTACCATTTAAAGGGTTGAGTGCGAAAGGCCCTAATATAGTAAGAAAACATACAAAAAAGACGGCAATAATTTAATGAGATCACCAATAAATAAAAGCACATGATGTTTTAGCTACATCATCAGACTTCAGTTCACATTACAACAGAGTGACAACTTTTCTTGTATGTTTTCATATTTAAACTTATAAGCATGTGCGTCATAGTGCTGGGCAATATACCGGTTCAAACGGTAAACCGGTATGTATTTTTTTTTTTAAACGGCATACCATTTTTTTATGTTTTACAAGTGCCTAAGCAATGCAGACGGCATCGTGAATTGAGAGTTAACTGTTAACTTAACCTGCAAAGATCGAAAGATTCACAGCACATTAAAACGCCACACTCTTACTCGATCTGGACAAACTGTGTATCGTTAGAAAGATTAGACTCCAGCTTCGATATTTGAACACTGTTATGATAAAACTCAGTTGCAGGGACAGTAATTTCTCTATTTATGTCAGGAGTGCAAAATAATCAATTTGTGATATTTTGAATAGAATAACAACATGCATTCATATTCAGTCAGGTCTGCTGCGGTTCATTTGTGTTCAGAGCTGCACTGAACAGCGTCAATAAGGGCTTATAGTCAAAAAGTGTGCATACTTGGAGACATATTGATATATTTGCACGTTTACTTCATATTTCTTTAGACAGAATCATCATTTCTATTAGTTTTCCACTGAATAATGAGATCTGATGATAAGCATTTGCTGCTTCCAGCGCTGTCTGTCTGTGTTTTCTGTTCCGCGATGGCTGTTCTGACTCGGAGGAAGCTCATTGGCTGCTCATATTAGTGATGGGCACTTTTGAAGCGCTGCTTAGTGAAGCTTCGAAACTTCTGTGAATTATTTGTTTGGAAACGGTGGTTCGGAGCGCGTATCAAACTGCCAAAGTCACGTGATTTCAGTAAACGAGGCTTTGTTACGTCATAACTGTTTTGAAACATTTTGAAATGTCAATGGTTTGCTCACGGTTCACGATGCGTGAAATATTAGATGAAAATACTTAGTACTGAATTGGGAGTGGGGGTTTATATGAATGGATCTCTGAGGGAACTGAGGGGTCTTCAGAAAAGTTTAGATGGTATTTTCTTTTCGTCTTGCCTCTGTATAATGCATTTAAAGCAGTGTTTATAAGCGCAGCGCAGCTTTGTTTACAGCGGTAACCAAGGAAACGCTGTATCTGGTGTTCCATAAGCGCCACCTGCTGGCAGAGAGTGAATCTGCGTCTCATTCAGCCTGTCTGCTGTTTCTGTCTCGTGTAGTTGTTTTATGTAGCATAGTTACATAAAGCTAGGGATGTAACGATTCACTCAACTCATGATTCGATTCACGATTTTGATTTCATGATTTTCTCATGATTTTTTTTTTGTCTGTGCTCTTTCCATTTAAAACTAGAGGCAACCACTGCATTTTAATCATCATCCAAACACAGATGCAGCATACATGCAACATGAGCAGTTTTTAAGCTAAATTAGACCGTATAATTTCGAAATTTGAAGAAACAAAAAACAGAATGGTCTGAATTTAGTTTTGTGAAACTATACCACGTGAAACATATCTGAACGAAACCGCAGACGAGCTGAATGAGACACAGATTCACTCTCTGCCAGCAGGTGGCGCTCATGAACATCAATGATACAGTGTTTACCGCTGTAAACAAAGCAGAGCTGCACTTATGAACACTACTTTAATGTGCATTGTTCAGAGGCAAGATGAAAAGAAAATACCACAAACTTTTCTAAAGACAGTCAGTTACACCCTCAGAGTTACATTCATATAAACTCCTACTACAATTGTATTGCGATTTGTTTGGCATCTCAACCGATTTGTAGAGAAGATTTACCCATTTAAACTTGTTTTTAATTATTCAGTTTGGGTTATAGTATGGTGTATTATAAAAAAACCTATTAAAAACAGCACGTTCTATATAGAAGTATGACTGAAAGGACATGATCGGAGCTGTTTTTGTTGTTTACCATTTACATGTGAATCCCCGCGTTAACACTTTCAATACTTTAAAACTTTCACATTTATAACTGACTAACTTCTAAAAACAAATGTATAGTTGTCTTTGTAAATAAATATGTGACTTTGGAGCTGCTGCAGTGACGCTGACGTGAAGCTGAAACCGGCGCAAGACACTCTTCTGCTCCTCAAATACATAAAACATCAGCCTTCATAGAGAGAGTGTTTCTTGAGTAAACCAAATGCTGTTCTTGTTCAAACAGCCAGTTCTTTATTTACCCTTGCGTTGCAAACAAGCAGAGACCGTGTCCAAACTGTGTGTGCATAACTTCATTCAGAAAGGAGACAGAAGCGCAGGAACGCGGGTGGAGTCTTGACGATCCAATGGAGTCACAGGCTCTTTTTAATACTTTTCAATGGTTAAAGGTGCAGTAGGTGATTGTCTTCAGAAACATTTTTTGTTATGCTGGTTGAAAGTCTCTTCACATCCCGATAGCAAGCATTAAAGGTCCCCTGAAATCAAACCAGTGGTTCCCAATTCCTGTCCTCGCGCATGTATTTTGCACGTCTCGCTTAGTTAACACACCCAATTCAGATAACCAGCTTGTTAGAATAGATCTACGTGCATGAACTGTGTTCCGATCGATATGATCCCTACACAGTGTTCATTGCTCCCTCCTCGAACACATTTTTCAAGTTTTTTCCCCATGTATTTTCACCATTTTTTTCACCATTGCACAAATTAAATAGCCAAAATGTGCTTTTTACTGTTTTGTCTTGTTTTTCAAAGAAAAAAATCAATTACAAAACAACAATTAAAAAAAAATATTTAACACTAAACATTTTTTAACATTCTAGCCGACATTATACCAACAAAGCACAATTCAACTTAAAATTAATAAGTTACTAAAATAATACTTTTTGGCGATACCCCTTCTTGAATCAGGCATGTATTTTTACTGTAAAATTAGAAGAGACTTTTCTTTTAAAACATTAGAAAATATTACAGCTCCCAATTTGAACACTATGTGTGTATGTTATAATAAATGTATTAACAGAGCTGTTGTAATTATTATTATCATTATTATGGTATTTTTATTTTATTTTACAGAACAACAGTAAAATTACAATACTAACATTTATGAATGTTGGAGTTCTTGTTTTTTGTCAACTTTTATTTTGGCGGAAACGCGCAAGAAGACCTCAATGCTTCTTTTTGTTGACAACAGCAGATTTATAAATGAGTCTCATTACGAATATGTTGCGCGTATAGCATTGTCACGTGCTTTGTAAAAATTCATTTATTTGTTTGTTGCATTATAAAGAGTGCACGCCTCTCACTCTGCGCTGGTTGCTATTTGATGGCGTCAGGTCATTGTTCGGTACAATTTATTCAGTCTTTTCGCTAATTCTTAAGTTTCGGTTACCGAACATTCAGTGCATCCCTATTTTTGTTGTTGTTGCTTGATACACAACATTACTTGTATACGTATTGCACAATTACTTGTTGCAAACATGACTTCTTGTGCAATTATTTATGCAAAATATTAATGAATATTAATATATATATATAATACTAATAATATATTATGAATATTAAATTCATTGTTATTGACAGCATGAGTGCATTAAACATTACATTATGTCAAGGTTTCCCAAGCTGGGGTTCATGAAGGAACTGCAGGGGGTTTGTGAATTAAACGAAAAGCAAATAATTAAGTCATAAAAATGTAAAATTAAAATAAATCATTTTAAAGTAACATCAAACTAAAACACTTACTAAAAAATGAAATATTTGATTTGTTTACCTGCATGTCATGTGACCATTAACCAACGTGAGAGGACTGTGAACATGCAAATGTGTTACTGAATTATTAACTTACTACCTTAAAATATCAGGGATGCTTCAAGTAAATATATTAGCTGAAAGAGGTTCAGATGACAAAAAATGTTTTGGAATTCCTGCATTACATGTAAATAAGAAAAACATGAATTTGAATGTGTTTAAAAGACGAAAGTAGTGCTGTGTTCAAAATATCGATACGACGATGTATCGTCACAGAGATTTGATGATACGAGTATCGATACAGCTGGCCCTGTATCGATATTGTGGCACGTGTGCAGCAGTGGACCGCGCTTAATTTGTTTAAAATTTTCACCGCCACGCGAAACGACGTCGTGCGCACTCAAAGCTTGCGGACGCGTCGAGTATAAATCATCCTTAAATCAGCCTTGAGCGTGTGTGCGTTAGATACAGTGAAGACAGCGCGTTAGTTTAGAAGTCTTCTAATTTTTTTTTTATCGTAGAGAATGTGTTAATTTGTGCAATGATAACCTACCAGCAATGTAAATAATTTTTTAAATATATTAGAATGAGTACATTACAATATACATTTATTAAATCAAGTACATTATTATTTATGGGCTTAAAAACAAGATGCAAACAATCAGAATATTGTACCTGGTGGGGAGTGCACAATGTAAACATGAAACATATGCTATTACCTATATTGTACTGTGGTACAGTTATGGAGGCCCTTCATAATGCAGAGGTCAGCTGCCTGCTCTGCCAATAGTTAGAAATGGCACTATAGTAAGCAGTGTTTAATAAACAGCTGTTTTTCTAAATTCTGCTGAGGTGAAATTCAGTGCAGTCTTGTATCGTGATACGTATCGCATCGTGGCCTCTGTATCGTGATACATATCGTACCGTGGCCTCTGTATCGTGATATGTATCGTATCGTGGCATATGTACCGTGATACGTATCGCATCGTGGCATCTGTACCGTGATACATATCGTACCGTGGCCTCTGTATCGTGATATGTACCGTACCGTGGCATATGTATCGTGATACGTATCGTATCGTGACCTCTGTATCGTGATACGTATAGTATCGTGGCCTCTGTATCGTGATACGTATCGTATCGTGGCCTATGTAGCGTGATATGTATCGTATCGTGGCCTCTGTATCGTGATACGTATCGTATCGTGACTTTGCTGGTGATACACAGCCCTAATAAATAATACAAATAAAAAATAAATATAACCCTTTTTTCAACGTCTTCCTTCGCATTGGTGCCCTAGACGAAAGCCTTCCAAAAACATGGTAATACGTGGTTAAATAACCTAATAATTAAAAAAAAATAATAATACAAATGAATGTGTTCATCAGTAGCTAATGCAATGTTGAAATGCTGAGAAAACGCATATTAAAACTGAAGTGATTTCTGTAAATCCAGTGCTCAAATGCTGTGTGTGGTCTCTCAGTTTTATATCACCTGACTAATAACTGGTCTTTGTGTGAATGTCCACAAAAATGGAAGACTTTCTGAATGTATATAAGCGGTAGGCTATTTTAGAAAGGAACATTTACAAGATGGAAAAGAGGAATTAGGCAGAATCAATAAATTATGAACAATTTATTGCTATTGTGTAAATAATATGTAATCATGTAATCAATAAAAAGTAACTGTAGTCTGATTCAGAGTATTTTAAATGTAACATACACGTACTTCAGTTCCTCCCATTCATAGCAATAAAAGTGAAACTTTTTAGTATTTTTTTTATCATGTTTTTCCAAACTAAAGCAGAGGTTCTTCATGCAGCTCTGTTCATTACAGACTAATGGGCTGTTTAAATTCCAGTGTCGCATTGATGCAGAAGTTATATTATGTTGCTGCAATATTCAGCTTGAGCTGTGCGGTTTGATTCACGGAAGACTCTCGTTCTGGGCTCTACAGAATGGTGTGAGTTGTAAGGTGAGTGAATAGCATCATGAAGGAGCTCACGGCTGCGTGAAGCTGATGGAATCAGCAGATCGCTGTATTTTTAGCGCCTCTGCTCGCTGATATGGGATTTGGCAGCCTGTTGGTCTGATCAACTCAATTAAAGCGGCTCAGTGGAAAGCATGAAGGCATCCTGAATGTCTTCCAGTGCTGTTAATTGGTCACTTTGAAAGATATCAGTGTGCAAATGCAGTGGAGTGCTGATAAGAGCAAGGCAAATATTGACCGCTGATATCCTGTATCGCAGCGGAGCTGATAAGAGCCGCTTCTGTTTGATAATCTCGGGTTCAGGGCCCGATGAAGCTTTTGTTTGTGTGTGTTAATGCGTCCTGTGTCACAGCTCATCTTAGAGGTGTCTAGGATGTCTACCAAATTCGCATCAGACGAAGACACGATCAGGCGCGGGGTTTCGCTAGATGGCCATCTGCCAAAACATTGAAAACAATTGTTATTATAAACATAACATTCTCATTTTCCACTAGATATTTTCTTCTTGATATCATCAGCAATTTGAGAGCATCCGATGAGCGTGTGATTGCAGCAGGTAGCCTACCGTTAGCTACTGTAGCTACATTAAACGTGCTTCAATTAAACACCTAAAGCTAAACTTCCCTTATAATAACTTGCAATGAGAAGCATTTCTAAAACCTGTTGTCCAACAAAAGAGCATTATAACTAGGGCTGGGCAAAAAAATCGATTTTTCGATATATCGTTTTTTAAAATGTGGTCGATTCAATATCGATTGGCCATGAATCAATTTTTTTTCAATATTTATTTCCACAAACATTGAACATAAGATTTACGTTAATCTTATTACTAGTCTAATCCACTAGATGTCACCCCCTTATTTGCCTTGCGCGATGTTACAACGGAGAGTCCATCATTCATTCATTGCTTAAAATGGCGGATTCAGGTGCGTTCCCGACCTCAACACCACCTTCCAGGCTCTACGGTGCGACTGAAAACTACTGCGTGCGACTATAAAAATTTTTTTAGGAGCACCAGTGCGACTGACCCGATCATCATCATACTTGTGATTGCGCTCAGGGGAGCTTCAAATGTTTCTACGTGTCTATATTCAAAATTGTATATTTAAAACATTAATATAATCATGAATGTATGGATTTAATTGCACTCCTAAAAAGAAAAGTAAGCGTAGAGCCCTGCCTTCACATAAAAAATTTGTAATCTTATGTTCACGGTTCATTTTTTATAAATATAGAATTTGTATTAAATCTATATTCATTCATATAGTCAAATCGAATCGAGAATTGAAATCAAAAATCGAATCGGAATCGGAATCGAATATCGAATCGAAAATCGAAATCGAATCGAATTGAGAGCTTGAAAATCGAAATCGAATCGAATTGGAACATCTGAATCGATACCCAGCCCTAATTATAACATGCCTTTACTCCACCACATCAGTTGAGTGTTTGAAATAACTTCCATTTGTGATCTGATGTGGCTTCAAATCACAGAATGAGGCAGAAAATATATTATATACGGTAAAAAAGGCTATGTCGATTAGCAATGGATTATACATATACTTAATTATTATGAAAATAGCAGAGATGGCTTGAAGAACACAGATAAACTATATATTGTCGCAGTCGAGGGTTTATTGTCTTCATGTTTCATCATTCAAAACGTTTCTCTCTTTTTTTTATTCAGTCACAGTGATAGCTGGATGCCTTTGTTTATATCAGGGATTTCCTGGAGCGTCATCAGTTCTATTACTTTCTTCTGTGATGCACATGTGGAGTTTCTGCACGAGCACGCTGTCTGGCCTCCAGTACAAATCAAACAGACATTACATGTGTTTATAGCACTCAGTAATGCCTAATCCATGCAATTTGGGTAAAAATAGGAAAAATAATAGGCTACTTCTGTCAAAAGAAATCTGAAGTAAACATATGATAATCCATGTTGTTCTCCAGTTTGTTTGTTTTTTCGTTAAATTGATAAAAATCACATTTTAAATAGCAAAAAAAAACACTGATGTGTCGAGCCACCAGAACCGAGCTGAAAAGCGTGGTATTGAACAGTGAGATAACGGTATTGTTGCGTCTCTACAAAGAACACTGACTACTTTGCTGTTATTAGTACTATAACTGTTGTTTAGTGTTAAATTATTGTAGTTGGGTTAGGTGGCTTAGGTTTTGTGAATTTATGTAAATATGTTGTTTTCTATTTATTTAGGCCTATATTTATAAGGATGCACGGATACCTTTTTTTCAGAACCGATCCGATACCAAAAATTCTGAGCATCGACCGATACCGATCCGATACTAGCACAGTGTTATTTTTCAATGTAGAATTTCTATAACTTTGTGTGTTGACCTGATCAACACTGTTTTGTGTTTTAAACACAACCTACTAAATATAGACAACTTCATTATACAGAAAAATAACAAATGAAAAAATATATAATCATAGTCTTTGACAAAATAATGTTATAAACTAGGTTAGTGGATAATTCAGCAGCAAAAGTTATTTATATACTTCCGTATACTTCAGACTTTTAATATATTGATCAATTTAAAGATTATTATAATTTATTCATTTATTTTTTTCAATAAAGCCGTTCTTTAATGTCATCCACTGTCATTTTGTGGCTCTTTTTCATTTTTTTTTTATTTTTAAGTATCAGTTTAGGCACCGGTATCGTAAAAACGATGCCCAACCCTACTCGCTCTATCTTAAAGGGGTCCTATTATGCTTTTTCATTTTTTTAATTTTAGTCAGTGTGTAGTGTGTATGTTTGGGCATTAAAAAGATCTAGAAAGCTACAAATCTCAAAGTCCACTCCAAAGGGAGATATTTCGTTTTTAAAAAAATCCCTTTTCAAGAACTACAACGAACGGTTCGTTTGGACTACAGCGTTGTTTTCCGGGGTTTGTGATGTCACAAAGTGGCCCATTAGAATATAATTAAAATAATTCCCACCTACGGAAATTTGAATGGTTGGGGGGTGGGGAGGGGAGAGGTCGTGGTTAGAACGCTTGGCTGAGTGAGTGCATCAGACAAGACAACGACGAAGAAGAAGAGCTGCTGTAGCATCAAGTTTTTTTTTTTTTTACAAGCTTATTTAAAGTACCTTTTGAATTTCCTTGCAGCAGATGTATGCTACCTCGCTGGGCATTTTAACGCAGTTATTACACATGCACCTGAATAATTATGTATGTAAATATGTATGTTACAGTTTTTATAAATTGCTGACAATACAATACTGGACAATGATGTAATCTGCAGAATTTACACTTCAATTATGAGACTATGGTATAAATAAATTCAACTGTATAACAGTTTCACTGCAATTCATGTTATAATGTTAGAATTAAAGAACAATAAACATTAGGGGTGCTCCGATCAGGATTTTTGAGGCCGATCACCGATCGCCGATTACAGAAAGTAGTATCTGCTGATACTGATTACCGATACCGATCTCTTAAAGCCTTCTTTTTTTATAATTTATAACTATTTATTGTGATACTCCAATCAGAATTTTTAGACATTTATTCAGGGCCTGAATTTCATTTTTGAAAATGGGGTGAATTCCCCTCTTAGGCACTCTTGTGAGAGGAGAAGCAGCACGGACTTTGCTTTTACACAGGAGTCTGCAACTGATCCGCGGCTGTTTACCACAAACTAGGGATGCACCGATACGGCCCGATACTGAGCTCTTGTACTCGTACTCGTACTCGTTAAAATGCCCTGATACCAAACGCCGATACCACACAGCATGTGATAAGTGCCATATTCAGACAAAGAAACACCAACAACAGACAGCAGAATGGAGTTATTAGAGATTAAGGATGTCTACGAAGTATATGTATGCAATGAATATAATGTTAAACATTCAGTGTTAACGCCTGTATAGCTGATGTGCGCGAGCTGATAAG
>NW_015552537.1:63673-64524 GCF_001515605.1 Sinocyclocheilus anshuiensis
AATTCAACTGTATAACAGTTTCACTGCAATTCATGTTATAATGTTAGAATTAAAGAACAATAAACATTAGGGGTGCTCCGATCAGGATTTTTGAGGCCGATCACCGATCGCCGATTACAGAAAGTAGTATCTGCTGATACTGATTACCGATACCGATCTCTTAAAGCCTTCTTTTTTTATAATTTATAACTATTTATATTGATACTCCAATCAGAATTTTTAGACATTTATTCAGGGCCTGAATTTCATTTTTGAAAATGGGGTGAATTCCCCTCTTAGGCACTCTTGTGAGAGGAGAAGCAGCACGGACTTTGCTTTTACACAGGAGTCTGCAACTGATCCGCGGCTGTTTACCACAAACTAGGGATGCACCGATACGGCCCGATACTGAGCTCTTGTACTCGTACTCGTACTCGTTAAAATGCCCTGATACCAAACGCCGATATCACACAGCATGTGATAAGTGCCATATTCAGACAAAGAAACGCCAATGGCGATTCAATTGCCAAGGTGTCCGTAGAGGGTTGGCAATTTATAAACTTTAGTGACGATGTGACACTGTCTCGATTTTGCAGGTGACAATTCCTGTGTCAACTGTGCAGCGTGCAGCTCGCTTATAGACAGACGCGATGTGTGGTGATTTAAAGCCATTTGCGTATTTTGAGAAAGAAAGAGAGAGCGCGTGGTGATTCACTCATGCTGTTTGTGAAATTACGTCTCACACAAGGTTTTCAAATTACTTCATAAGTTATTTAATCAAAAAATATGAAAGTGAGTACACTCTTAAAAATAAAGGTGCTTCAAAAGGTTCTTCAAGCGATGCCATAGAAGAACCATTTTTGGTTCCACAA
>NW_015552537.1:64657-65133 GCF_001515605.1 Sinocyclocheilus anshuiensis
TTTTGAGATCGGCCTTTTTAGAGACCGCCGATCAATCATCCCAACGTGATTATTGGCCGATAGTTAATGGTAGCCCATCAATCAGAGCACCCCTAATAAACATAATACATATGCACTTATCTGTACATAGTACATGCACTTATTTTTAAGCGGTTGTTGACATCGTATCTAAAATGTGATTTAGTCAAAAAAAAACAAAAAAACAATAGCGTTACCACTCTAATATGTCTTGCAATATCCGTGCGTGCAAAGCTTCTGCGCGATCCTCTTGCTCCATATTCTCTGGGTCTGAGTCCAGTTCAAATTGATATGGCAATATTGATGCCATCCTTATCTACACCGGAGCAGACGGAACTTGCTGCTTTACGAATCTTTTTTCGAGTCAATTCGTTCATTTAATCAAAATAGAATTAAAATGTTACGTGTTACTTCCCTAACACGTCTACTACTTACGCAAACGTTGATCACACTACAAA
>NW_015552537.1:65277-65533 GCF_001515605.1 Sinocyclocheilus anshuiensis
TTTTTACTTCTTACAGTTTATAAATGTGTGAATTTCTGTCATGATGGTTCTTTTCCATAACACTGAATGTTGTAACAAAGGTAATAAAGAGTCGGTTATTATTATTAAGTCTCTTTCCGGCTCAGACTGCATTGGTTAAGCGTATGGGTCTGTCACGTGATGAACGAACGACTTGAAACAGGTAAACTACTTGACTAATTCCAGTACAGAACCTATAGGATGTTGCGCATGCGCGACTGAACGAATCACTCCCCGA
>NW_015552537.1:65547-72881 GCF_001515605.1 Sinocyclocheilus anshuiensis
GTTTAAGCGGTTGTTGACATCGTATCTAAAATGTGATTTAGTCAAAAAAAAACAAAAAAACAATAGCGTTACCACTCTAATATGTCTTGCAATATCCGTGCGTGCAAAGCTTCTGCGCGATCCTCTTGCTCCATATTCTCTGGGTCTGAGTCCAGTTCAAATTGATATGGCAATATTGACGCCATCCTTATCTACACCGGAGCAGACGGAACTTGCTGCTTTGGCAAGGGGCGGGGCAGTAACGAAACACCGCCAATCACAACGCACTGGGACAGCTAACCAATTCGTTTTTCGGAAGGCGGGCCTTCATCAATCCCGGAACTAATCGAGCCGTTTGTGCTAGTGATGGGAAGTTCGAATCATTTTACCGACTCGGACCTTTGAGTGTCGTTCAGCAAAATGAACGAATCTTTTTTCGAGTCAATTCGTTCATTTAATCAAAATAGAATTAAAATGTTACGTGTTACTTCCCTAACACGTCTACTACTTACGCAAACGTTGATCACACTACAAACAATACAAAATTATAATGCTATAAGAAACAGAAAAGATTACCGAAATTTACTGGAAATGTTCCACCTTTTTGCAACCCTATTGTTAAATGACTGACTGTCAGATGAAGAAATTATCCAAAAATGCAAAAAGATCAGCACTGTTGATCCCAAGAACATTTAATAGATTGACATTTAAGTAATTATGAAATATTTTTGCTGACATTCTTGTGCGTTGTTTATGATATTTTTTGGTCACCTGATTTACATTAATTTTTGGATATGCATGCTATCAACATTTAACATTTGAAAAAGTTATTAAAAGCATTAATCAATTAAATGTTCTTTAACATTTAATAAATTATTAAATATTCTTGGGAGCAAACGGTGTCCTTTTTCTTCTTTGGTCAGGCATGATGTGTATTTCTTTGTGCATGCTTTGTTTAACATTTGAAGAGCACTGAATAAGTGTCTTAAATGGGACACATCACAGTTTTGATTCATTTTTAAATCCTTCTTTTTCCCCTAAAATCCACCTATGATGTTATGACGTTGTTTCATTAGTCATAATTTATTTGTGAATGATTATTTTCCACCCTCACGATGAACCGTTGGCCAGTGGCATGAGTGTAAATGCAGACGTGAACAGATGGTTACCGCTGGTCTGCTGGAAGCTAGACTCTGGTTGTGTTTGTCAAGACTGCTGAGAGGAAGTTTCACTTTATATTGATTGTGTAATGAACTCTGATCTGTCGATTTGACCCTCGTGAGCTTTGAACAGGACACATGCACATCTCTGATCTGCAGAAATGGTTTATTTAAAAGCTTTGTGTGTGTGTTCTCTCTGCAGATCGGTTTTATGACGGTGACGCTCTTCCCCATCCGGCTTTTCATAGCGGCGTTCATGATGCTGCTGGCCTGGCCATTTGCCTTCATCGCTTCGGTGGGCCGCTCCGAGACAGCGGTGGAGCCGCAGTGCTTATGGAGAAAGTAAAGAGCTGCTCTGCTTCACTTCAGCTGACAGTAACACTACAGCGAGAACCGCTCAAGACAAAGAGCCTTTATTACTCGCTCAGATTCACAACACGTCTTGCCATATTCCCATTACTCATCTGGCTGTAGTGTTTATAGTTTGTCTGTGGTGATGAATTTTACTTCAGATCCTCTATTTCATAAGTCAGGAAGTTGCTGAGAGATCCGATGTTCAGTATGAGAGCAGCGCAGCACAATCACAGCAGAACAGCTTCTGTTTCTGCTACCCGATGCAAATAGAAGAAACGAGGCCTGCCTTAAAGGGGTCGTGAACTGCCTTTTTTTATTTTGTACTGTTCTGAGGTCCACTTATAATGTTATCAAGATGTTTACATCAAAAACATAATATTTTAGCAGTAATAGGTTATTTTCTGTCCTGTTTTGACCCCTCATCAGAGTGCTCTGTTTGAATAGGTGTGGCGGATTGTAGAATCTGAAGGAAACGCCCACTGCTGTGATTGGCTGTAGCATCTTTGCATATGAAATGAGCATTACATGTGGAACTCTCTCGAAAACTTTCCCTGCATTTTTATTTTAACAGCCACCACGATGAACTAATAAATGATTATAGCAATTTATTCAGAAAGGGAAAGTCGTGATGTCACAATTCCCCCGATTTCAAATCCTGGGGTTTCAGAAAAGAATAATTCATATTTTAAACTGGGGAGTTAGTTTTGAGTTCTGAAGCTTGTTTTTATTGCAGAGAAACCTCTTAAGAACATTTTGATTCTCGATTTAATGAGCCCTTTAATATTTTAAAATAGTTTTCGCTTTGGTTAAAAACGCATAAATACTCAGTTCATATCAAATGATCTGTAATAACAGACACAGCAATAGTGAGCAAGTAATAAAAACGGTTCCTCACACTTGTGAGGTGCGGCATCACTGTCAGATCCAATATAGTCGCACAACATCAGCTTTTAGTTTCAATCTTTCTGAAAATCTTGTCGAATTGTGTCTTGTTTGTAAATCAATCTGTGGTAAAATGAGGTGAACAAAGGACCGAGTTCTTACTGACGCGGTCTGGATCTTCATTAAAAAAGTGATGTAGAAGCAGGCGTTGATCTTCTGTGGAGTCGGGGTTTATCCACACTATTACGTCATAAAGTTGCACATTACACAAGCTGTCATTTTGGAAGACTGGCTTCAATATAAGCCGTTTTTAGACTAACGAGAAAGTTTTGAGATCTGAAATTTACGGGATGTTTTTATAGTACTATGACCTCTTAAAAGATCAAGGGATTTTTGATTTCTCAGTTCATGACCCCTTTAAACTCACAGCATCGTTTGAGTGTGTCGCTGTGTCCACATCAGCAAACACAATAGGCTTGTTCGAGATCGAATCACGGTACTTTGATGTCATACGCCGATCGTTCTGCGCAGCGCCGATGCATCTCGAGCAAGCCTATTAATGCTCTCACATCTGTATTTAAACACGTTAGAGTGACACACGTCTGCTTAAATATTAGTATTATGTTGTGGTTCAAAAGTTTGGGGTCAATAAGACTTCTGCTCACCAAAGCTGCATTTATTTGATCAAAAATACAGTAAAAATGTCAAAAAATAAAAAATGTAATTGAATTCCGTGATCAAAGCTGAATTTTCAGCATCTTCAGTGTCACATGATCTTCAGAAATCATTCTAATATGCTGATTTTCTGCTCGAGAAACATTTCTGATTATTATCAATGCTGAAAACACACACACACATGCACGCTGTTGTCCTGTCTATTTCCAGATGCCCGTTGGAAAACACCCCGTTCTGCACAGTAGATCCAGCATCTAATTAAACACTCTTTTAAAGATGCATATTACGTCCAGCAGTGTTTATAAGTGCTGATTAGCTCACACGACCTCACTGAGCTGTGAGATGAGAGAAACAGATCCTGAGCGTTCAGCGGCTCCTCACATTCTGTTCGTTGTTATGCTTTATTAATGCAGATCTGCAGTGTAAAGAATCCCACGAACACTGACATTTTTCACTGACAGTTTTCCCAAATCATTCGGCACTAAAAAGATGGTTTGCACTCAGAGTCATCTTTCATTTTGTTTACACTGATTTAAAAACACATGTATTTAGATGCATTCAGTGACTAACTCACCCTAATCGTTGTAGGAGTAGTTCTTTCCAGATATAGCTGTTCAGGTCATCTGGTGAAAACCTCTGTATTTGTTCTCAATGGTGCGGCTCATAGATGTGGCTCAGAAAGCACTAATCAAACAAAGCCAGCGCAGTGGTCTGACTGACGGTGGATGTGCTGGCTCTTCTGCAGGCTGGTGGACGTGGTGCTGAGGACCATCATGCGGGTCATGTGGTTTGCCGGCGGTTTCCATTGGATCAGCATTAAGGGCAGACAGGCTCTGCCCGCAGAAGCGGCCATCCTCACCCTCGGCCCGCACTCGTCCTACTTCGACGCCATTCCCGTCACCATGACCATGGCTTCTATCGTGATGAAAGCGGAGAGTAAAGACATCCCGGTGTGGGGCAGTAAGTCCTCTGCTCTGTTCTGCTCTTCTCATTCATTCATCATCTTCATCACTTCTTTCCTCATTTTGAAAATGTTGCCGATTTATAAACAGCATTATATATATATGGGTCAAAGACGTTAAGATGTCCGCATCAAAATACATTTACAAAAGTGATTATATGTCCATAGAAAGCACATTAAATGTAAGTAAAGTGTCTACTTTTAAGTTTTCAAATAAGTTTTTTGGAGGATAAAATGTCAAAATTTGGTTGAAATAATGTTACATTGTCATTCAGTGTAGCACAATGTTTATGTAAAAATTCAAACAACATGCTTATTCTGACGTGTACATATTAAAATATATAAAAGAATAAGGGAGCATATTAAATTTGATGTGTTTTAAATGAGTAAAAAATTCTTACTGACAATTGGGCAAAACCTAGGATAGTGGCAAATTTAAAAAATGTAAAATTATAACTTATTAGTATTTGAGGTGAAAGTAATTAGTCTTTTAATATGTCATAAATTGCTTTTTGTTGTAAATATGCCTGACAAGATTGTTACACTGAATGACATTTTAGTGGGTCTCTTCTGTAAATCAGGGGAAAATCTATGACATTTATTTTTTGCTCTGAAAAACAAAATTACATCATTTTTATTTTTTTTTTTTTTGGAAAACAACAACAATTTACAGCAGTATTACACTTATTGTTTTTATGCTTTAACCCTTTTTCGTCTTTGACCCATATAAATGTGTTTTAAGGAAGTCTCTTCTGCTCACCAGTGCTGCATTTATTTAATCAGAAATACAGTAAAAACAGAAACATTTCAAGAAACATTTCTGATTATTATCAATGTTGAAAACAGTTGTGCTGCTCAATATTTTTGTGGACAGGGTTTCCGCAAGTCCTTAAAAGTCTTAAATTTAGTTGCATCAAATTTAAGGTCATAAATAGTCTTAAATGGTACAAGAACGTCTTAATTATGATTTCAAGAGGTTTTACATTTTGGGAGGTAAAGGCAAGAATTGCGATACAGCTTAATGTGACGATTAAACTTCAAAATACTTTATTTTATTTAATTGAATAAACATGAGATCTGCACAAAGTGCTGCCGTTACCGGCGAAACGCTGTATTTCTGCCGTGCTAACAGCGCCACCTGCTGGCAGAGAATTAATGTGCATTTTTAATCAGCCCGTCTGCTGTTTTTGTGCAGACCAATGTGGAAACCACCCATGTTTTTACGCGGAGTTGTAAATGTGAACTAGTGGATTGACAAGAAGATAATGCATTATAAAAATGTAAACAGATAAGTAAAATATATTTATGTGTTATTTAATTAATATAATGATTGATAATAATTGTTTAAATTAATATAATAATTTATGCCTTTGCCTAATCTATTTTCTTAAAAATGGTGTAAAGGCTGAAATGGGAAGTTTATTATTTTATAACACTTTTTCTTTTGGTGAAAAACTGTGTCTGAACTGTAAATCATGCTTTTTACAGTCAATTTACAGTTTAATATGTTACTAACTATAGACATTGTCCTACCCCGCTCATATGGTGTTCATTTTATTTGTGCCGGTCTTAGAAAAGGTCTTAAACTTGAGCTTAAAAACCCTTTGTGGAAACTGATACATTTATTTTTTCAGGATTCACAGATGAATAGAAAGTTCAGAAGAACAGCATTTATTTGAAATTGAAATTTTTTGTAACATTAGAAATGCCTGTACTGTCACTTTTGAACAATTTAATGCATCCTTACTGAATAAAAGTGTTGATTTTTAAATGTGTGTATATATATATATATATATATATATATATATTTAGAGAGAGAGAGAGAGAGAGAGAGCTGATGCGACATTGATGGATCTCGTCAGAAATGCGCGGCTGCAGCTGCATAATAACGAACACACAGGTCTCTTTCTCTCCTCTTTCGGGAAGACACTACTAGCTTATTATTGGTTTTGCTCAAGCAGCTGTGGTGCATATGGTTTTAGGGTTTATTAGTCTGACTGACAGGCAGCAGCCGCTCACATGACAGCGTTCGCATGAACTCCAGTCATTTAGATTACAAATGCCGCAGACTGCAAACTGTAGAAGAGTTAGTCACATTTAACCACGGTTTAGACGAGTTATTCATGATGCAGCATTGAGGCGATTAGGGTTGGGTACCGAAACCCGGTACCAATGTGGCACCGGTACCTATGTAACCGGTATGTACTAGAACCGAATCAGAACGCAGATTTCGGTGCCTCATTTCAGTGCCACTTAAATACTTGAGCGATCGATTGAAATATTTGTTCTCCGAAACGGACGTAAGGATCACCGGCACCGCAAGTGAAAAATAATTTCCCGACTGAGAAAATTCACGAACGCAAGTCGGAAAGCTCTAATAATACAAATTCAACACATCTTTGTAGTAACGAGAGTGTCCATGTTGTTTTCACATTCCGACTTAAAAGCACAACTCGGGGAAATGAGAGCATCGAGGAGCGTGTGAATGCAGTAATTACACTTGCTCTGATGGCAGCAGGTAGATACCGATAGCTAGCTAAGCTAAACATGTTTAAATTAAAATGCCCGGACATGTCCTCTTTTTGGACCTACAAAAATCTGCTGAATCCCGCTGAATCTCTGACCATTGCCGCCTGCTCCCGCATTTAAACTAAAATATGGTCACCCTACTAAAGCTAAACTTCCCTCGTAATGACTTGCAATGAGAAGCGTTTCTAAACCTGTTGCCCAACAAGAGAACACTATAAAGTGTTTACTCCACAACTGCTTCCTTTTGTGATCTGATCTGGCTTCTTGTCACAGAATGAGGCAGAAAATATGTTCTATACTGTAAAAAGCATATGGTAAAAAGACTAACATCTTTGTAGTAACGAGAGTGTCCATGTTGTTTTCACATTCCGACTTAAAAGCACAACTCGGGGAAATGAGAGCATCGAGGAGCGTGTGAATGCAGTAATTACACTTGCTCTGATGGCAGCAGGTAGATACCGATAGCTAGCTAAGCTAAACATGTTTAAATTAAAATGCCCGGACATGTCCTCTTTTTGGACCTACAAAAATCTGCTGAATCCCGCTGAATCTCTGACCATTGCCGCCTGCTCCCGCAACATGTGCTTCGCTCCCGCGATTTTCGTGTCCACTCCTTTAACCATTCTAATATTGTGTATAATTTTGCCGCATCAGGGAGCCGCTCTCAGGATGCGGTGTATTTAAATATTTGGTAACACTTTATTTCGATAGTCCACTTTAGACATTCTATTAACAGTAAGTAACTTTGCAACTACATGTCAACTAGCAGTTAGTAGAGTATTAGTGGACTATCT
>NW_015552537.1:73355-73612 GCF_001515605.1 Sinocyclocheilus anshuiensis
ATATTTTCAAGAAACGGCTGAAAACACATCTCTTTCATCTTCATATGACCCTCTAACTCTAGCACTCTCTATTATAATGCTACTACTAATTGTATCTTCTTGTTTTTTTTTTTTTATTAAAAAAACTTGACCCTCTAACATTTGCACTCTCTATTCTATTTCTATTCTAATGGCCAATCCATAATTTTGGGGGGATTTTTTATTTATTTATTTTTTAATAAGTATCGGTTCAGGCACCGTTTAGGCACCGGAACCGT
>NW_015552537.1:73859-98042 GCF_001515605.1 Sinocyclocheilus anshuiensis
TACTCCACAACTGCTTCCTTTTGTGATCTGATGTGGCTTCTTGTCACAGAATGAGGCAGAAAATATGTTCTATACTGTAAAAAGCATATGGTAAAAAGACTATGCCGATTAGCAATGGATTATAAATGTACTTAATTATTAGTGTAATTATAAGTTAAGATATGGTTATAATGCAATACATTTACAGTGTTTGGAAACGATTCTTTTTCCATTCTAATGTATTAAGACCGTTAATCATTTGTAATTCCACACTGCTCTGCAGATTATTAGAAGCTTATATGAAAATGTTCATTTATTTTTTGAATGTAGTACATTAATTAAAGAATCATCCAAAAACAAAATGTTTTACACATGAACAATCTTAATGCACCTAAAACATCTTAATTTTCTTTATGCAATATATAACTGATTGTAGTGTATAATATGACCCAGAGTAGATAATTCCTGATAATTCCTCATTCGTGTCGCTTTGTCCTCGAAGTGTCATTGAATCCTGCAGTCAAGCGGCTCATTATGTTCTGGAGAGTAAAAGAAGCTCCTGACCTTTAGAAGAGCTTCGTCCGCCTGCGTTCCTGCATCAGTGTGTGAGCCTCTGAAACCTGTGTCTCTCCTCAGCTCTCATCAAATACATCCGGCCCGTGTTCGTGTCGCGCTCGGATCAGGACTCCAGACGGCAGACGGTGGAGGAGATCAAGAGAAGAGCTCATTCAGGAGGAGAGTGGCCGCAGGTACCGTCACAGCGCACAGAGACATGAGTGTGATTGTCATTTAAGGAAGTCTTTCTGTAACAGTGTATATCAGCCTTGCACAGATCCACTCAGGTGAAACTTTTGAGTCTTCACAATCTGATGTGTGTCATTTGAACAAACGGTGAGTTTTTAGAGAGACAAAAATTAACAGCACAAAACATCCCAGAATGAATCCGATTCAGTAATAAGACTGATGCTCAAGCTGTTGATTTCCCTCTAAAATGATGTCACTTCCTGCAGAATAATGGAGCGTTAAGGAAGTGGCTTTTTTTTATACAAATAGGATGGAAAATGATATTGAAGACACAGGGAAATAAATATAAAAATAGGTCATCAATTTAAACACTGTTCCCAAGAAAATGTCATGTCATGTTTGAAACATTTTGATTAAATTAATAAAGAAACAACCCTTGTAATATGTGTAATAAACTGTTAGTTTCTCGTTGTAACATGAACATCGTCAAATCAGAGCAGTGAAATGATTTCATGTTCACTTCACTGATGTGCGGAGGTTTTACAGATGTAAACATTATAGGTTAATTATTAAAGTCATGTGTATGTTAGGTATTTTATCTTGCAGGATAAAATAATAAAAAAAAAAAAACGTGATTTTTTTTTTCTACAATTTGGTCTTTTTTCTTGCAATTCTGAGTCTGTATCTCACAATTCAGACTTGTTTTTTGCAGTTCAGAGAAGAAAAAATAAAAAGTTTCGCACTTCTGATTTATGGCTTCTGCCACAGAATGAAAAGGGTGTTTGTGACTATAACAATTCTGACTTTTTTTTCTCACAGTTGTGACTATTTTCTCTGAATTGCGAGCTTATGTTAGTTGATGTGTCACAATTCTGAAAAAAAAAAAAAAAAAGTCTGATGTATCAGATTAAAAAAGTTGCAATTTCCATTTTTATTATTTTCTATCCCATGGCTGTAATTATTATTTTTTTTTTATTACTTTATTTGAAAAGGGACCATGTACAATTTTAACATAAATGTTTCCATTTCATGCATTGTACTGAATTTAGCCAATGGCTAGTTTTCATCCGCGGTCCCTTGGGTGTATGACTGGGACTTCGTGAGTTTTGTGAGTTTGTAGTTCTCTTTAGATCAGTTCCTCAAGTGCGAGGCGTACAGTGAGTCGTGTGTTGTCATGTCACTGTGGTTTATTTCATGTGTGACTCATCTGTGGTTTGGTGAAATGATGCATGATTGTCAACTGATCAGAAACTCTGTGTTTTCCAGATAATGATCTTTCCAGAAGGGACGTGCACCAATAGATCCTGCCTGATCACATTCAAACCAGGTGTGTGAGTTTGTGTGTGTGTGTTTGTGTCTGTGTGTGTGTGTCTGTGTGTGTGTTGAGTGAGTGAGTGTGAGTGTGAGAGAGTGAGTGTGTGTGCTTGTGAGTGTGAGTGTGAGAGAGAGTGTGTGTGCGTGTGAGTGTGTGTGAGTGAGTGAGTGAGTGAGTGAGTGTGTGTGTGTGTGCGTGTGTGAGTGTGAGAGAGTGAGTGAGTGTGAGTGTGAGATAGAGTGTGTGTGTGTGTTTGTGTTTGTGCTGCCTAATGGGTAAAACTACATTTCTGAAGCAGCTAACAAGCAGTTCATCATGATCTTTGTTCGTTTGTTTGTTTGTGTGTGTGATTCAGGAGCGTTCATTCCTGCGGTTCCTGTACAGCCGGTTGTGATCCGCTACCCAAACAAACTGGTGAGACGTCTGACTTCATACACATTTACACACAAACCTGAAAGATTGTTCTTGATCTCATAAGATCGGATTTGATTGACTGGCTTCATGAAACTTCCAGGACGAAGTAAGATGTGTTTCTTTAAAAGGTGGTGTTATGTAATAATTCATCCAGTAATGAATAACGTGTGCTGTAGTTTCATATCTCTGATGTTATTCTGTTTGGCCGTGTGGAGCGTCCTGTAAGCAGGTGTTTTGCTGAAGCTGTGTTTGTGTGTCCCGTTGCAGGACACCATCACGTGGACGTGGCAGGGGCCCGGAGCGTAAGTGCCACAGCTTTTCATTCAGATGTAGTCCTAGATGAACATGAGCAGTCCTGCTGGAGCTTCACTGCCAGCTAAACTCATTAAAGGAAGGAACCCTCATTTGGAAAGGTCACACATCGGTGTCGCTCTGCTCTTTTGCAGGTTTAAGATCCTGTGGTTGACTCTCTGTCAGCTTCACAATGAGTTCGAGATCGAGGTGAGTGTGCCTTCTCTGACGTGTTTTGTCATCTGGAGATATAACTGTAGAAGACTTTGAGATCTTCTGAAGAGCGCACGAGAGATGAGAGAGCCCGTGTGTATGTCTGTGTGTTGTGAGGGTCCGTGAGCTGTTTGCAGTGGTTTATGGATAGAGACCTACGATGTCTCAGAATTTAGGATGAATAAATCAGAGGGTCTGTACAGTGAATCAAACGAGTGTGTGTGTGAATATTAAAGCACAGCTCTACACACACTGAAACACAGGCCACGCTCGCATATGAGCACATGATCTTCATCTGAGCATTTACATTAGCAGTCACAGAAACTCAAAGATCTTCACTACAACCCGACAAAATAAGAAATATACTGCTATTTCACATTAGAATGTGCATCTCGATGTAATAATAATAATAATGCAATGTTATATTTTAAGGAATATCACACAATTTTCTTGCATGTTTCAAATTGATCAGTAAAAAAGTAACAGTGCAGAACTTTGTTTGGCAAAACATAAAATGTGTTCAGTTTTCATTTGATTACATTTTAAGAAATTCATTAAACTGTTAATGCCTTGATTTGTTTGATACTGTTTTTTTTTTTTTTTTTTTACGAATGTATTTGTAATACGTCATAAATCAACTGAATTTCTGAGAAAAAAAAAACATAAAACATTTAATAGGGCCCTATTATTTAAAATATAGAACGTTTTATAAATTCTATTGATCAGGCTTGCTTTTTGATGATTACAATTTAATTAAAACAATTAAAAACTTTTTAAACATTTTTGTTTTCATGTTTTCAACTGATCAGACATGCTTTTTGATTGCTGAAATTTAATTTAACCATTAACCAAACAGAGTCCAGAAAAATTAAGATGGGAAAAAATCGGGAAAATGTCGTCGGACTCTACATATGAGCTGAATATTAGTGATGTTTTGATCATCTGCGTCTGTTCTGTGGAGTGCAGATCCTCCAGACTCTTGTCATTAGAAGTCATTAAGCGATGCGCTGATGCACACAGACGAGGCTTCAGTGTGCGTTTCTTTTTTTCTCAGTATCTGCCCATTTACTCGCCCTCAGAGGAGGAGAAGAAGAACCCAGCGCTCTTCGCGCACAACGTGCGCCGCTTGATGGCAAAGTAAGATCTCAGCGCCCCTCACGGCCTCAGTCTCTGTCTGTGTTTCAGAAAATATGTACAGAAAGATGTTTAAATATTAGTTTGATTACCTGCTGTCGTGTGTTTAGTTACTGTCCATATAAAGGTGCATCTCAATAAATTAGAATGTCGTGGAAAAGTTCATTTATTTCAGTAATTCAACTCAAATTGTGAAACTCGTGTATTAAATAAATTCAATGCACACAGACTGAAGTAGTTTAAGTCTTTGGTTCTTTTAATTGTGATGATTTTGGCTCACATTTAACAAAAACCCACCAATTCACTATCTCAACAAATTAGAATACTTCATAAGACCAATAAAAAAAAACATTTTTAGTGAATTGTTGGCCTTCTGGAAAGTATGTTCATTTACTGTACATGTACTCAATACTTGGTAGGGGCTCCTTTTGCTTTAATTACTGCCTCAATTCGGCGTGGCATGGAGGTGATCAGTTTGTGGCACTGCTGAGGTGGTATGGAAGCCCAGGTTTCTTTGACAGTGGCCTTCAGCTCATCTGCATTTTTTGGTCTTTTATATAATAAAACCTATATATATAATAAACCTGTGAAGAACATATCCTAAAAACGAAATATGAATGAATGAAAATAAGTTATGTTTTGCATAAAGAACATTAGAACCTATTTTTAGGACGGTCTCTGTAAATCAGTTACATTATTTAATCATCATTAATCTCATAGTGTATTTGTAGTTCACTCATTACTGCATTCAATTTCTTTTTGAGTGAAGAAAACTATACAACAGGCCCAAATTAAATAAATGCATAAATTGTATTTAAAAAAATCCTATTTCAATAATCATGTACAGTTTTATTTTATGTAAATAATTTAAATAATTATTACATTTTTTAAATAAATAAGCACCCTAATTCTCATGACTGTAATGCAGGAAAAAACTATATAAAATTATTATTATTGAAAGTATTTTTGCATGATGGTATTTATTAAAGCAGTAAGCCGCAAGAAGCCGTGGTTTCCAGTGAATTTATAACAGCTGTTATAAATTCACTGTAAAGCACGGCTTCACGGGGCTTATTGCTTTTATAAAACGGTTATTCCATATACGTAGTAAGGTTTCACAGAATAAAACGGAGCAAATAAAGTGTAATGATATTAATAAAAACAGTATTCTTCCACCAAACAATGTAGCTCCTCAGAAACAGTTGTGGTTGCTACAAAGTGGTTGCCGAGCAACAGACAAACGTAAACAAAGGTGTATGTTACTTTGTAGAGTAATTTACAACAGCTTGGAACGTGGCTCAGCCAATCAGAATCAAGCACCGGAACTCTCTGTTTTATAATCCTTAATTTATACTATTTAATTAAATATCTGTGTTTTGCAGCTACAGTAATGATTCGATATTGTGAATAATGGCGATTCCAGAAGACTCGAGTGCAGATAATTAACTGGACGAGATGTGAGCGTGCGTGTTCTTGCAGGCTTTGTGAGATGAGTGTTGTGTCTGAAGGGCCCTGCAGGTCCCCGTCACTGACTACTCGTTCGAGGACTGTCAGCTGGCCACGGCGCAGGCTCAGATCCGGCTGCCCGTCGACACGGCTCTGCTGGAGTTCGCTAAGCTGCTGCGCGCTCTGGGGTGAGTCTCGTTATCGTTACAGACGCTGATGAGCAGAGTCAGCCTACAGAGGACCACTGCATTTAGGGCCCTATGCATCCTCTTTTTCCCCAGATTCTTTAGTTTTAGGTTTTCATTTTTGCATTGGATTCCTTTTAACCCAGTTTTAATAGTTACATTTTAATAATCAAAAAACATGACTAGTTGAAATAATGAAACGTGTACAATCTAACATCAGTTTATTAAAAGTATAACAAAAATGACCTTTTCAGGGCCCTAGGAAATGAGTTTTATTTTTCCTCCCATTTTTATGTTATTTTATTATTATTATTATTATTATGTTTTTTAAATTATTATTTATTTTTCCAGTGGAAAAAAAAAGTTTCCATTTCCTTTGGATTCCATTGTTTTCTGTTTCAATAGTTAAATTAAATTGTAGTAATTAAAAAGCATGCCTAATTAATTAAAATAACAATAAAACTTGTGCAATTTAACAACAATTTATTAAAAGCTTAGCTCCACGTGATCTGTTTTATTTATTTATTTTATTATTTTTCCCCCCTAAATTTGTTTATTTATAACATTCTGTTTTTGTTTTTTTTCCCATTTTATTTTTTCTTGATTTAGTTTTAATGGTTTAATTAAATTGTTGTAATCAGAAAGAATGTCTAGTCCCTTGAATTAATAAAACTTCAACAGTTTTTTTTTTTTACAGTAATACAGTGAAATGGAATGATTTTTTTTGTAAATTATGTGTTGTCTGTTTTAATTTTTCTCAATGTATGATGTAACACAAATGTATTATCAAAAACGGCGAGAGTTAAATTAAGGCATTAACACTTTAATATATATATATTTTTTTTTTTATCAAACGAAGTGCTGTACATCGCTGTTAAAATCAATACATGAAAAGAAAAATCGCATTGTAAAAGTTTTACTTAGTTAATTCTGATTACTGATAAGTACATTGCACTGCTTCATACTGACAGTCACTAGAGCATGTGATGATCTGATTGAGTGCACAGGCCTGCTCTTGATGAATTCATTCAACATCTGCATGACATTCTGGCTCATGCAGCCGATTGCGTTCTGACTGAACTCTGTGATTGTGTGATTTCTGCATCGCTGTGCTGATGCTGGATGCATTGCTCGTGTTGAATGTCAGGCTGAAGCGTGTGAACTCGGAGAAGCTCCTGCAGGATTACGGGAAGCGCGCTCGTGAACTGCAGGATCAGAGACTGAGTCTGGAGGACTTCGCCCGGTTCCTCGAGCTGCCCATGTCAGACGAGCTCAGATACACGTTCGCGCTCTTTGACGAGGTAAATCAGGCCTTTCTTGCTAATTCATATCCCTCCATCCACACAGATGCATGCGATATTTCGGTCTCGTCTCTTTCTGAGCAGAACGAAGACCACTCGATGGACGTCCGGGAGTTTGTGATCGCCTTCTCTGTGGTGTGTCGGCCTGCAAAAACACTGGACACCATCAGGCTGGCCTTCCAGGTGATTATCACAGGCTTATGCAATGATTGAATGAGTGATGCTGGGCTCTGAGGCTGGTTTGTGTGATGTCTTCAGATGTTTGAGGCGGAGGAGGACGGTGCGATCACAGAGAACGAGCTGGTGTGCATCTTGAGGACGGCGCTGGGCCTCGGAGAGCTCAAGGTCAGCCGTCTGTTCAGAGCCATCGATGAAGAGGACTCGGGCAAAATCACCTTCGGTAAAAGAAGCGCTCATATTCCTGCATGAGAGTCAGCATCACAGCTGCCCGGCGTTCTCCGTTCTTCTTCCTGGAGCGCTGCAGTTTGACGTCACCTAGGTTTGCGTGGATGACAAAAATAATGTTAATGCTTCTATTTAAAACACAATTAATTGAAACAAAACTGAAGTCACCATTTGACTTTGTACGATTATTAAATCGCTGTGATTGAATTAAATGTAAATGCACTGCATGTTTCAGAGTGAAGCGCGGCACTGTGTTCATTTACACATGAGCCGCGCAGGATTCAGTCATCAACATGCATTTCAGGAACTTAAAGTGCCAACAAACTTGTAATGAGAAGCTTTAGGAGCTCGCTGCAGCTTGTTTGAAAATGAAGAAAGTAAGATTAATATTAGATAATCATTAGCCATAAATTTTAGTATTGCAATTTTACAGTTATAATGTAAAATGATTATTATTTTTCCTCAATATTTTTTACAGTGGAATTTTGCAATAGTAGTACTTATTACTTTGTTTTTATTTAGTAATTGTTATCATTTTAGTATTAATAACAATAACTGCATTGTGATTAAATAATATAAAATATAAAATTGTATTGTTATATTTTTCTTAAGAACCTGATTTGTTTACGGTGAAAATATTACGACAGTAATATTTATGTTGGTTTTTATTTTGCAGCCTTACAAACAAGCACAGCAAAGCTAGATTTTTACATTTGTAACTTTTTTTTAAATCGCATGTTAAATTGCAATCGCAAAATGTATCAGAAAAAAAAATGCAATTAGATTTTCTTTTTTTTTTTCGCCAAATTGTGCAGCACTTAATGCCATTTAACAATGATGTGTTTGAGGTTACTGTCGTACCTGAGTTGTGCAGTGAGTGTGTCACGACGGTCATTTAGATATTGAAAACATGAGCGTATTTAAACGTGCGGCCTGGTCTGTTTTTGTCTTATAGTCTCCGTAGGTTGCTCTTGACAAAACCATATGTTCAGTGGAGATATGCAGCTGTGATGTGAATCAGCCTGTAGATCTGTCAGATGTGATGCTGAACTGAAGATGTGTTCATGTTGTGAGTGTGTTGCTCTCCTGCTGACTCTTGTTCCTCTGGCGCCTCCTGCTGGTAGAGAGCTTCAGGGAGTTTGTGGATCAGCATCCAGACTTCGCCGAGCAGTATCTCTACTCAGACAACGCAGGGTTCGGCAGCAGCTCCCCGTCCCACGCCGCCAACGGCTTCTGCGTCGACTTCAGCCCGAGAGAGCAGAAGAAACTCGACTGAGCCTCGCTGCAATCAACGTTTACTTCCTGCTGTCCGTGACATCTCATTGGTTCCTTTACGCTTGCTGGTTTTCTCTTCCTCTCAGCATCATTTTAAAAGCAAATTTAAGGGAATTTGTTTCGGGGTTTTTTTGTAAAACAAATACTTGAAAGCCAAGCACTTATTTTGTTTCTCGTGGGGTGATTTATTTGTGTGACTGACCAACTGTGCATGTTTTTGAAATACGGGATGAAAATGATGCAAGTGAGCTAAAAGTCCAAGCTGTTTCTCGCGCTCTCATGCAGTCCCTCGCCGTCCACGTCTTTTGTTTTCCGTCTTTCACGACTGTAGATGCCTTTATGAATTCATAAGTGAGTATTTGCATGGGCTCGATGCTTGATAACAGTATTACTCAGTATTTGATCTGATCGTTGAGCGCCAGTGACAGGTATCTGAACTCTGTCTCCTCCTGCTGGACAGACGTGAGCATCAGATTTGAGGTGCAAAATACGACTGGATTAAGTGCTGGTCTGAATCAGTATGAGCCAGTTTTTATTATATCTCCTGATTCCTTAATATTTCGTCCCTTCGCTCAGGGGAAAGCGGCTATCAGCTTTTGTTTTGGGTGTGTGTGTGCACGCGTTTCATTTATTTTCTCATCCTTTTGTACAGTCAGTTGCACATTTATGAATTCTCGATGTCCAGTAATCAATTCATGATCACATCGCAATCAGCTGGGTTTTTTATTTTTGGGTGGGGGGGGGGGGCAATTTACATTATTTTTTACATTTTTATTTTGATTTACTTCAGGTACTGAAATAAACTGCTAAAATGTTGCATTAATATGGACCAAATACAGAATAATGACTGTGGTGTAGTTAGAGAATCAGGAATCTGAACAATGTTATTCATTAGATATAGTCGATAATAGAGCGTTTACCTTTTTGATAAACATATTGCTGTATTTTTCTATTTTTCACTCACAAGAGGAAAGTGAAAAATTGACTTTAAGTCCAATAATGTGGCCGATAAAAGTGGCTCGTTCTAAAATGATAGTAAATTTTTATCTGCGTTTTACATCAAGTAAAGTCTTCCTTCCTTCATTTGGTCTTCGGTTTCTTCACACGAACTGATGTCACACTGAATCCCTCATGAATGATGTTTTGTGGTAAATGGACAATTTGTTTTCATACATTCTGCTTTCACAAAAGCTGAGTGAATAAATCTACTGCCTGATGTGATTGAAAAAAATCATTGAATTGTTTTTGGGGTTTTTTTTTCGTTTGAACCACATGAGGCTGAAGTCGAGCGATATGCAGTTATTTTCTTAAAGTTTGGTCTTAAATTTGATTTACCACAAAGATTGTCAGTTTATTTTGCTAAAAGATACTGTTATTATTCATAACTTTTTGTACGATTTTTTTTATGGTTGATGAGCTAATGTGAAGATGCAGGTTTGATCTCCTGAGGGTCGATCAGTTTAGTCTCCACAGCGTTTCACTGACACCTCAGACGTCTGCGCTTTATGAAATCCGTCAGACCCTTAAAAGGACTTCACTGTCAGTTCTCAACTCACATTTTTGGCAAAGCAATATTTTATTGATGTCACCACCTTTTTAAAAAACGATTTCTGATATGTATTTTGAATATTCCGAGTGCTGGGCATTTTGTGAATTTTGATATACATAAAAGAATTTCCTCTCACTGCCATTGCAGATCTGTGATCTAAAGTGTTATTTCCAGATTGACCTGGTTAACTAGTATGATTAGCTTCTGTCTTTCTACACTTTCTGTGATGTTTACCTCGCTGATGGTGTTATGTATGTAATTATTACGGTTGCAGTTTTTTTTTTTTTTTTTTTCAAAACGATACGTTCATAAAGATTATTGTTGGCCTTGAATTTCAGTGTAATTTTAATGAGGAAAGGAGAATGTATTGACAATCCACACAATCAGCAGTCAAAAGCGCATCATATTTCAGTGACTATAGTCTCAAACAGGAAGTGGTGAGTAGCAGATCTGGAGCCTGACTTACAGAGTCTCTGTTCTCATGACGGCTACGGTCTCCAGCTCATCTCAGTCCAGTTCTCTTGGTCTTTCTCCCCTGTTTTCTAAAGTTGATGAGTATTTACTTGTGCTGGCACTTTAGATTTTGAAGCTTTCTTTCCATGAATCCTCTGACAAATGTGATGGTTTGCTGGTGTTCATGTGAATGGTTACATGTTACAGTGCTCAGTTACTGTGTTACCGTGAACTGTTACTGTGTTACAACGATCGGTTACTGTGTTACATGTTTCAGTGATCGGTTTATGTGTTACAGTGATCAGTTACTGTGTTACATGTTACAGTGATAGGTTAACATGTTACAGTTAATTGTTACTGTGTTACAGTTGATTGGTTACTGTGTTACAGTAATCAGTTACCCGTGTTACAGTGATCGGTTACTATGTTACATGTTGCAATGATCGGTTACTCATTACAGTTAATCGTTACCGTGTTACAGTGACCGATTACTATGTTACATGTTACAATGATCGGTTACTGTGTTACAGTGATCGGTTACTATGTTACAGTAATCAGTTACCATGTTACAGTGAACTGTTACTGTGTTACAGTAATCAGTTACCGTGTTACAATGAACTGTTACTGTGTTACAGTGATCGGTTACTATGTAACATGTTACAATGATCGGTTACTGTGTTACAGTGAACTGTTACTGTGTTACAGTAATCAGTTACCGTGTTACAGTGAACTGTTACTGTGTTACAGTGATCGGTTACTATGTAACATGTTACAATGATTGGTTACTGTGTTACAGTGAACTGTTACTGTGTTACAGTAATCAGTTACCGTGTTACATGTTGCAATGATCAGTTACCCGTGTTACAGTGAACTGTTACAGTGATCGGTTACTATGTTACATGTTGCAATGATCGGTTACTCGTTACAGTTAATCGTTACCGTGTTACAGTGACCCGTTACTATGTTACATGTTACAGTGATCAGTTACTGTGTTACAGTGAACTGTTACTGTGTTACAGTGATCAGTTACTATGTTACATGTTACAATGATCGGTTACTGTGTTTCAGTGAATCGTTACTGTATTACAGTTATTGGTTACTATGTAACATGTTACAATGATCGGTTACTGTGTTACAGTGAATCGTTACTGTATTACAGTTATTGGTTACTATGTAACATGTTACAATGATCGGTTACTGTGTTACAGTGAACTGTTACTGTGTTACAGTGATCAGTTACTGTGTTACAGTGATCAGTTACTATGTTACATGTTACAATGATCGGTTACTGTGTTTCAGTTAATTGTTACTGTGTTACAGTTATCGGTTACTATGTAACATGTTACAATGATCGGTTACTGTGTTACAGTGAACTGTTACTGTGTTACAGTGATCAGTTACTGTGTTACAGTGATCGGTTACTGTGTTACAGTTATCGGTTACCATGTAACATGTTACAATGATCGGTTACTGTGATACAGTGAATTGTCACTGTGTTACAGTGATCGGTTACAGTGGCTTTGTTTTGAATGTACCCATACAGATGATACTAGGTTGAGCAGAAAGGGATTGTGGGTTTGCTCTGGATCTGAAGGTGTTGCAGTTCTTGGACATTAAACTAGTTAATTCTTATCTAATGGGAATCATTGTCTTTCTGTGTAAAGAAGCGAATCTCATGAAACCTGTCAAGAACATATTTGTCTTTACTCTAAAAACCTTCACCATGAAGAACTTTTTTTTTTTCAGACAATTAAGGATTTTTTTTTATTGTTCTTTTATTTTTGAAACAATTAAACACATTTACCCCAAATTTACATTACCAAAATGAAGCAAAGTGTTATTTATGCGAAGAAAATAAAATGTAAGTTTAAATTGCTGTTTTCAATTAAACAATCATTTTATTGTTTTTTAATACATTATTTATTATACTTATGAGAATAACAAAGCAAAACAGTTAAATGTGTATTATATTGTCATGAAAATGTAATTTAAAAAAAAAATATCTTGGTTTCATTTGCTGAAATGGCCAGAATATTATTGAATGAAATCGTATGTAACAATCTGAGCAAACCTCAGTGTCCTTTCTCACAATCAGAGAAGCAGTGATTTAAGATGGAACGGGTTATGTTTTTAATTGTTTTCATCAGTTTTGTCATGAATTGAGGACCCAGCATCTCTCTGGTGTGTAACTTGATTTTTTTCAGTGTATAGTTTATTTTAAAAACCTCACAGAAGACCTGCTCTGCTCTGTGTTCGTAAAGGTTCCTGTATTTATGTATCTGGTGTCTGTGACGCATGTCTAACGCTGAGCTGAAGACGAAAGGCTGAACTCCTCCAGGTCATGGGTCTTTCTGATGGCTCTGATGGCTCTCCTGACACTCGTCCGGCTGAAGTAGATGTTTTAGATCTGTTTTCTATTTTGCCCTGACTTTTATTTTGTAATGTATCAAAAGAGTCATTTTTACAAGATACCTGGGCTTGTCTGTTTTGCCTGCTATGAAATGACTTGTCATTCTGACTCTTTAATAAAAAAGGGACACGTGAGCACATTGTCTCTGGCTCTGCTTGTTTTCTACAGTAACTCTGTGGCCCTCTAGAGGAGCGGATGAAACACAAGCACTGCTGCGATCACACGAGCTTGTTGTGTGATGATGGCTTCAGATCATCATCTTATAATGACAATAATGATAAAAGTTCCAGTTGAAGTTGGTATTTCTTAAGTGTTATATTGTCTTTTCAGGGTTTCTACAGATTGTAAAAAGTCTTAATTTGCCCTTCCACAAATTAAGGGTTAAAAATGTCTCAAATCAGAACAGAAAGCCTTAAATTCACAAATGTGTGCCATTAAATGTTGCATGCACTGTTTTTTGTCCCTCCCCTTAAATCAAGATGCATTTGCTTGAGATACAAATTGAAGGTATGAAGTCTAGTTTTCTGAGAAATTGAACAAAATTAAATCCATGCTTAAACCAAGAACAAGTATATGTCAATGGGGAACGAAAACTTGTTTTGTTGATTTCTCTGAGCCCACTGGATATTGTGTTCTTCTTGTAATCATAAGCTCACTTTATTTTGATCGCTTTCTCATAAAACAAGACTACTTCTCTTATGTCATTTTGCTTTCCAAGTAAATGAATCTTGATTTAAGAATCTTCAGACGTTTTCACTGAAAAACAGGATGAAAATACTGAGCAAGAATCACTTTTTTTATTTATTCATTCATTTGTTTTGCAGTGTGATCAGAAGTAAGTTATTTTCATGTTCCGGTGGTTGAGAACAGAGCTGTTTTTTTTTGTGTGTGTAAAATAAATGACAAAGTAACAGATCTGTAGGACATTCAAGATATGTACATTGACATATTGTGTTCCTTTTCATTTATTCCTTTAAGGTCTTAAAGTCTTACATTTGCCTTCATAAAACCCACCGAAACCCTGCTTTTGCCCATTAATGATTTTAACATGCGTAATAATTGTATAATTTTATATTAGGTAAATTGACCTTTTTGACCATAGATGGCAACAATTTTGATGGATGGATGTGTTTTTAATTGTGTCATTTTATATGAAAATCTACATTGGTGTGATTTAGTCAGTCGAAGCCATTTTGAGATGAATGGATCTCAAATGGAGATGAATGGAGTCAAAGTTATATGTTTTTTGAAACTGGAAAGATAAAATGAGACCCTTGGGGTAAGATGGGCCACAAGAATCAGCACAGAGGGACCCGAGTGCTTTACTAGGCTAATTGAGTAAAATCATTCAATTTGCAGTCATAGTGTTGCTATGACATGTATTAAATTATGAGTGATGATGTATGTAAATATTCATATGCCTGTATATAAGTCACTATGACCATATATATATATATTTGGTCATCAAATATATATTGTCAAATTAGTTCAGGTCTCTTAAACTGCTATCGCAGCTTGTCCTTTAAAATCTTAAGGGTTTGCCGTAAATCACACGACTCGCTAGAAGTGACATCATTTCCTTGGAGGCAAAGCAACTCCAAGAACAAAGCATTAGTCATAAACTTTTCTCACTGTTCCTCTTTTTTCAAACATAACATATCCACCCTGTTGTATTTATTCATTTAAATTAGATTTAATTAGATTTTCTCTATTAAAATTATTTCCTTAACCAGGTTAAAAATGAAGAATCAGTTTTTTGTGTGTGTGTGTGAGTGTGTGAGTGAGTGAGAGAGTGTGTGTGTGTGTGTGTGAGAGAGAGTGTGTATGTGTGTGTGTGTGTGTGTGTGAGAGAGAGACTTTTTGGGGGATTTTTCCTCACTTTGTTACACTTCTGGTGTTCTCAGTCAGAAATGACCGACCTACAAAAAAATTGCTTATAAATTTCTTTTCAAGCTATATTATTTAATCTTTTCTTTCAATCAGCACAGGCTTTTGTAATTCTTTTCAGAACTGACTGATCGTACTCCTCATTGATCTGAGCTCATGCACCTCAGTTTCTGAGTGAAAAACATTATTTGTGGACAATTTTGCCAATGTTCACTCAAAAACTGAGGTGCATATGCTCAGATCAATGATAATATAGCATAATGAGAAATTTGTATGCAATTTTGGTCACACTTTATTTTATTCTCACCATTAACTAACTGTTAACTTTTGCCTCAATAAACTCCTAATTTGCTGCTTATTAATAGTTAATAAGGTAGTAGTTAGGTTTAGGTATGGGGTTTAAGGATTAAGGGATCTAAAATATGCTCATGCAGAATAAAGCATTAATATGTGCTTTATAATTCAGCCAATACTAGTTAATAGTGAGAATTGGTACGTAAAATAAAGTGCCACCGCGATTTTTAGTAGCCTGGCCATTTTTGCCCACAAGGGTTAAGCTTGGGTCCCTGTGCAGAACTCATAAAGCATGCACGGTGGCTTTGGTTATAGTGACGTCCCTGCGTTCGTCCTGTTGCTTGCCTGATTGTGTGTGAATGTGCTGCTGGATTATCTCGGCAGAGACTGGCGTATGCCGTCACTCCAGAGACGGAGCATCACCTGGTGGAGCGTGGAGAGGTCAGGCAGTTCACGGTAAGATCTCATCGCCCGCAGTTTCATCTGATTTCGTATGTGTTGTGAAGAGCGCTGTGTGAATGTGACTTGTTTCTCACAGCTTCATGACTGGCTGGTGGTTTGAGGTGATGATGATGAAGATGATGACGGCACACGAGGACTGGAGCGCCGACAGGAGCGTATTACTAGTGGTTTCTTTGGACATGTGGCTGTTTCGTGACTTGGATAACAGTGTGTCAGTATCGGTTTCACTCTCACTATACGATGACTGTTATGATGGCTGACTGCTGCTTGTTTATTATATCTTCTGTTTGTGGTCAGAGTTCAACTGAGCCTTATTGATAAATGTGATTGAAGAGTCAAAAACTGTACAAAAGACACATTTAGCAACAGTAAAGGTTAGAGACGTGTAAATAGTGCTACTGCAAAAAAGTGTAGAAACTCTAAAGAAATCTACACCATACTGTGACTTCATATTGTGTGGGTCAGAAAGTATGAACAAATCTGAAGTATTTTCAAGAATATCTAAGTAAATAATCTATATCACTTCTCCTTCATTGATCCACTCTGTAAATTGGCAATTAGTTTATCATGAAATGACATCTGTGTAAAAAACTGACCTCAAACACACTGGTCTCCTAATCTATTTATCGTGTGTTATAAAATGACTAAAAAGGACCTAATTATAGTCAGAGATACAGACGCAGATGTAATTTAATGCAAACGTTACCAGCTTGGCAGGAGCTGAAAGGAAAACCCATGTCTTGCCCATAGACTTCTGTTGAATGATCTATACTTTCAACATGAGTTTTGCTTGTTTCTGCTTATGGTAATCGACAGCATGGATATTGTCAATACTGTTAGATCTTTTCAGCAGATAAACCATGCTGTGAAGACTGCTGCTCAGCAATTCTCTCAAATATACCTGTATCTGTTTAGAAAAATTACTTGACTCATCACTCAAGTTTACACTCAAATTATTACGCTGATATAATCAACTCAAAACATTATACTACATTTAAAAAATGAATACATCAATAAAAGTAGAGAACCATTGTCATTATTGTTTGTCTTAATATTGAATAAAATATTAAACTTTTTTTTTTAAAGATGGAATTCACCATGTTTGGTCACTAATCACTAATCTTTTATCACAATGTCACGTTGAAGTGAATACAGTGGTGGATTTTAAATTATATGAGACCCTGCAGCACAAAAGCAGTCTTAAGTCACTGGGATATATTTGTAGCAATAGCCAAAAATATATTGCATGGGTCAAAAATATTCCAAACATCATTAGGATATTAAGTAAATATCATGTTCCATGAAGATATTTTGTACATTTCCTACTGTAAATATATCAAAACTTAATTTTTGATTAGTAATATGCATTGCTAAGAACTTAATTTGGACAACTTTAAAGATGATTTTCTCAATATTTAGATTTTTTTGCACCCTCAGATTCCAGATTTTCAAATAGTTGTATCTCAGCCAAATATTGTCCTATCCTAACAAACCACACATCAATGGAAAGATTATTTATTATTTATAAATCTCAAATATTTTGAAAAATTCACACTTAAGACTGGTTTTGTTTTTTTTAATCTGGTTTTAATGAATTGTGGTAATTGTTTTCCATCTTTCTCATCTACAATGAAAAAAAAAAAAACATTTATTAAAGGTGCACCAAGTAATTTTCCCCCATTAAAAAAATTAAAATAATAAAAAAAAGTACATTTGAAAAACATGTGAAATCGTGCAATGAGGCAAAGACTGACAGTTTAGAGTGATTTCATTTAGATACTCTTAAAAAAGAAAATGACAAAAAACAGCGCTACATTTAAACTACTGCGTAACATGAGCTGTTACACGATAGGAAAACTTGTGTGCATAAAGTTCTTCAAGTCATTCACCGTCTCAGAAACAATGAGTCCAGACACTGATTGTTGATAAACACACTCAGTTTCCTTTTTTTTTTCTTCTGACTGCCATCTTTCTGAGGCGTGTTGGCAGTCAATAAACCATCAGACGGAAAGGTCGAACTATTACAAAACAAAGCATCCAGCACTTAATAAAGGTAAGAGCAGAGGCCTCGCTGGCCTCAGGTAAATAATTGTTTTGGCCTTTCTGGAGATGACTTGTGTGTTCCTGAATCCTGCTTGTTGATTATGTGCGAGGGCCTCAATCTGAGGAAGATTTCCCGGCGCAGACGCACACCTGAGGACAGATGGACAAATCAGATTACTTCAGTGCTGTCTAACAGGCAAAGCTCTGTATTAGGCAAATAAATGAGCTGATTAGACGTGCAAATGACACACTAACCATCACTGATTGAAGCTGATCAGCAGCTGCTGATGCTTAGCAGACTAACTGGCACAGAAATGTCCCTCTGGAGCACATCAACACCAGAGCTGTAACACAGCCGCACACAGACAGCACCTGCTGAGCTCAGGACAGCACACGTGTTTTTATAAACACTTACAGCACTTCAGCTTTATTCTTTATAAAAAAAACATTTATTAGTTTCAAATGATCACTTGAAAATGAGCAGGATGTTGATATAGAGCTGAAGCTGAGACCGACAGCTCTCTTACCTGCAGATCATTTTCATATTTTCAACATCTTCTGAAATGTTGATCTTATGTCTGATTTGATCAAACAGAATAAACCAAAACCAACTAATATCACAAAACATCCCAGAATTCATCAAATCCGTTCATAGTACTGATGCTCCACTGATTTACAAAAAGAAAGTAATTCCTTCAACTCAAAAATTACTGAAAGTCCATTGCATTAAACATAAGTATGTGAACTCAGGATTTTAGTTTATATTTGCAGAATTTTCATAGACTGTTAAAATCATTTAAATAACTTTGCACGATGCAAATGATATGTCCTCAACGATGTTTACAACAACCTGCCGTGCTATTTATGAATGAATAACAGTCTTGATGAATACACACACACTCTCTCTCACACACACAAACACACACACACACACACACACACTCACTCACTCATTCACTCTCACACACACACACATTCACTCACACACACACACACACACACACTCTAACACACACACTCATTCACACACACACTGAGTGTTTTAATAAATCTATTAAATGTAAAAATGTAGAGCGGTTTTCGTCTTCATTGCTATATATGTATTTTTTATATTGATCAGTCAAAATATAGCCACTCATGGTCCATGAATATACTACAGATTATTGAAAAATATAAGCACTAGTTTCCCTTATATGGAAATGTATTATTTAATATATTGCATTATATTTTCCAGTATATTTCCATATATTTGTTTTGTAATGGCAGCAATGACAATATCGGCTCAAAGTAAATTGTGAAATTATTGAAAATTCACCTACATGTTCCATTATGTGTTATTTTGTGATAAAAGACAACTAACTCAATTGAATTACATTTTAAATGAAGATTATAATTTTGTCCAGTATGTTAAGACATGCATGAATGACTCTGGTGAACACTTACAGCAGAACGATTCAGTGTCACTACAGCCAATAAACCACAGCGATTACCCGTGATTTCATGTCATGTTGCAGCGGTTGAATCTAAAAGCATGATTTTGCAAAGGACAAAAACAAGAGCAAAGCCCCTTCATCTGTTCCTCTCACTCATAAACACACACACAGCTTCACAGTAGCACACATTACCGTTAAATGGCAAAGTGACCACACAATGTATGCCGTTGTTCTCTTTTTATTCTCATTTGATGCATATTAAGTCATATTTTGACCCTTGGCAGCCTACTTAATCGAGAAACCCAAGTGCATGATTTTTCAAGTTTATTTTCAACCAGATCCTGATCAACTGAGCCCGATCTGAACAGTTGGAGCAGCACATTTCAGAGCAGACCGATTTATGAATCTGTCCTAATATAATGCAGCTTCACAAAAAGGCCATTATCGAAGAATGGAGCCGTTCAAAACTAGATTGGACTGAAGATCAGAATTCAAATGCAAAGCGGGCTCTGTGAAAATAACATCTGTTCCTTTCTAGAGACAGGCTGGAAATTTGTCATTGGAAATGCAGGACACAAAAGAAGATATTTTGAAGAATTAGCAGCCGAACAGTTTTGTTGACCATTAACTGGAAAAAATGCATGGAGAAAAAACAAAACACTGACATTTCTCAAAGTCTCTTTATCTGTGTCCCGCAGAAGAGGCTGAGTAAGCGATGACAGCATGAGTGTTTCTGGGTGATGAATAATGCAGGTGTAATGAGCTCGAATATTCATTAGTCTGCATAATGAGTGTGTTTTATTGGTTGTTGTCTCCTGCTCTTCTCATCCTCTACTCTCTACTCAAATACTCATCTGCACAAACAATACAAACACAAACACGAGTCATGATTAACTATTAATCAGTTTAACAAGCATTCAGTACTGCAGAACTTGACCAAATTGTGTCGAATTGCGTTGTTTCGTTCTCCAGTCCATCTTGGTAGTTTGACACAATGCGCTATCATGTGGCCAGTGATGATACTGCAGTGTTTTGTTCACTTAAATTACAGTATGTTCTCATGTAGGCAATGATTATAAACATCTGAAAGATGTTATTAAATGTTTCTTTGTAAATGCAGAGGCTAAGCTAATATGTGAAGACGTACGTTTAGCAAGCCTCAGGGGAAGGCCGAGTGTAGTGAGAGACACTAGAGAGGCGTCTGATGTTCCCCGCAGACCTTTTAATGCTCTGCGCATTTGAAAATAATGCACCTCCTACAGTAAACCTGTTCATTTCAGCTGTAAACAGCAGTGTAATGCATGTACAGGTATGAGTTTTGCAAAAAAATTATAGGTAGAGGCATGTTTGTCCAGTGAGCTTGGGTTGATACTTACAGTCGTATGTTCACTGAAAGACTTCTGGCCTCCTTCACAACCCTCTGTGGTGTAGTTTTTTGACAAAATTATTAGATGAATCAAAGCTCCTTGAGCAACTTTTTGTCAAGAGGTTTTGGATTATAAATATATTTTAAAAAATATTTTTTTTTTTAATATTGTGCAGTCTGGATAAATGCCTTAGTCCAAGTTTTTTTTTTTTTTTTTTAAAGTAGCCCTGTAGTCACCTTTTCTGATTCAACTGAAGCTCCAGACTCATGCTGCCATTTATCCTGCTGCTTCACTGAGCGCTTGACTCACAGGAAAATGCTGTGTGCAGAGATGCGCTAATTAACCTAAATCTCCAAGGCTGCTTTCCCACGGCACTAATCTTGCAAATAGTCAAGGCATTTAACAGACCGTTGTTATGGGACACACCAAACAAACATGTTTTTTGTTCCAAGGTTAGCGCATCAGAGGAGCTGTACTTGCACATGAACTCCTTGGTGTCCAATTATACTGAACGCAGACTCAGGTTTACTCTACTGGTGATGAATGCATCCTCGTCCAACAGGGGTCATACATTTATGTCTCACAGTAAAGTCTGTTTTAGCACCAAAAAGGCTATTTCTGATGGTAGATACTGCAAAATCACATTTACTGAAAAATACTCAGCATGGCAAGGTCTCGACTAGCCATTCAAAAATAAATTAATAAAATAATATAAATGAATAAAGGTCTTGGACTGGATTTGACACACATGGAGTGTGAGTGCAGTCTTCTCTGGGCTAGAGTACTACAACTCTGGTGCTTTACTATGGTACTAGTCACATTTCCGTCTTAATAACTGCAAAACAGCTATGATTTGAAAAGTAAAATGCATTTATAACTAGTGAAATATTACACAATTAGAATGAATTCTAGTGTCTCTTTATCTAATAAATAAGAACTTAAGTACTAAAGAGATGAAAACTCACCTCTTCCGTGAGCTGCTTTATATGGAAGCCCATTTCCGCCACAGAATAATTGACTTTTTATCTAACAATTCTGACTGTTTTCCCTCACAATACTGAGTTTTTTTTCCTCATATTTCATAATTGTGAGATATAAGCTCTAAAGTTTGAGAATAAAGTTGTGAGATATAAACTTAGAATTGTGAGGAAAAAAGTCAGATTTGTTAGATAAAAACAGATATAAACTGCAAGAAAAAAGTCTGAATTCTGGGTTTATATCTTGCAATTCTGACTTTTTTTTTCTTCTCTGAATTTCAAGAAACAAACTCAAAATTGTGAGAAAAAAAGAGATAATTGTGAGAAATTAAGTTGCAGATTCCTTATTTTTCTTTCTTTCTTACAAGTAACGCGAGTTACGTAATCAGATTACTTTTTTCAAGTAACTAGTAAAGTAACGCATTACTTTTTAATTTACAAGAGAATATCTGAGTTACTTTTTCAAATAAGTAACGCAAGTTACTTTTTTTTTTCAATTTATTGATTGACAGCTCTCCTGTCCTCATGTTGAGAGAAATCAAATATGAATATGCATTAATTCATCTCACTCACAAAAAAAAAAAATTATTGCTGAAGTGTGTTGAAATTTCTTCTTCTGCATTCTACTCTACTTTCCCTTCAGCCTGAGGCTTATTCATTTCACTTTTGGTGTGAAAAGGCTTTTATATTTTCCAAAAATATAACTCTTTTTTATTTTAAAAACAAACAAGCAAGCCCTGTCCAGATTTGAAAAGTAACGCAAAAGTAACGTAACGCATTACTTTCCATAACAAGTAACGTAATTAGTTACTTTTTATGGAGTAACGCAATATTGTAATGCATTACTTTTAAAAGTAACTTTCCCTAAAACTGGGAATAAGTAGGCTACCATCAAATAAACGTATTGTCTAACTTAATAACTAAATAAGAGTTGTAGCTAAATCTGGAGTTCTAAGGTAGGTTAGGCTAATGCTGAGTGAGCTTGAGTCTCTGGAGTTGTGTAGAGTGGTATCAGCGGGCTTTAACTGTAATGTCTCTATAGAAACCGCTGGAAGAACACAAGAGTCCCTGATCATCGCGCCGCATCTTTCTGTTTCATGATATCAACATCCCGCTGGAAAGTTTGTTTTGCGCAGATTCCACTTGTGCTGGACTTTAAATCATGTGTTATTAATCTGTTAATGCTGTTGGAGCATGAGGATCACATGCGCTGCGCTCTGATGCTCTCGCGTGCCCTGGCCATGAGTGCGGAGAAGCCAAACTTTCTGTCTCAACCCGAGGTGAAAAATATCTATTTCTATCGCAATGGGGATCCGTATTACGAGCCCAGGCGTTTGGTGATTAACTCGAAGCGGATTTCGACCTTCGACACGCTTCTGCGGGAGGTGACTGGCGGCGTGAGGGCTCCGTTCGGCGCGGTGCGGAGCATCTACACACCCAAAGCCGGACACCGCGTCCAGTCCCTGGAGCACCTGCGGAGCGGAGAGCAGTACGTGGCTGCTGGACGAGAGAGGTTCAAGAAGATAGAGTAAGACACCTCCATCCATCCACCATCTATCTATCAAACGGTTACATCCTTATTCTCCATAGTTTATAATGCTAGCAAAGACGCGAAAACTGTGAAATAACACACATTGAAATTTGGGAATCATGTCGTGATCAAAACATGTGGCACAAAACTCTTCAGAATCAGCTGACTTTAGTCAAACAACTTAATGTGCATCCTGGGATGCTTTTCTAGTATGCACAAAAGTTCCCATACTGTAAGAACAAATAAAATCTGTAGAAGAAAAAAAAAAAAAAGGATAATGTCTTGGCAGAAAATTACCAGCACCTTTTCTGTTTAGTTTAACTTTTTCCCTTTAAATTTTAAACAACACAATGCTGTGCGTAACTTAAAATATGAAGAAACACCTGTGAAACATCAATACAGAAAACTTCTCTGAATTTCTCGGAGTGCATTTTTGTTGGACACATGAACATGATGATGCTTTGTTCATGATGAACTTTTATTCAAATTAAAATGTTAGTTTTATGAAGAAGTTCATGTACATTTTAAATGTAGATCTATTAATCTACATTATAACTAATTTCACATATTTAAAGGAATAGTTCACCCAAAATTAAAAATTAGCTGATAATGTTCTCACTCTCAGGTCATCCGAGATCAGGATGAGTTTGTTTCTTAATGTCTTGGCAGAAAATTACCAGCACCTTTTCTGTTTAGTTTAACTTTTTCCCTTTAACTTTTAAACAACACAATGCTGTGCGTAACTTAAAATATGAAGAAACACCTGTGAAACATCAATACAGAAAACTTCTCTGAATTTCTCGGAGTGCATTTTTGTTGGACACATGAACATGATGATGCTTTGTTCATGATGAACTTTTATTCAAATTAAAATGTTAGTTTTATGAAGAAGTTCATGTACATTTTAAATGTAGATCTATTAATCTACATTATAACTAATTTCACATATTTAAAGGAATAGTTCACCCAAAATTAAAAATTAGCTGATAATGTTCTCACTCTCAGGTCATCCGAGATCAGGATGAGTTTGTTTCTTCATCAGATTTGTAGAAATGCAGCATTGCATCAGTGTCTC
>NW_015552537.1:98521-102568 GCF_001515605.1 Sinocyclocheilus anshuiensis
GTGAAAAAGTGTTCTGGTGTGAATCAGGAGAGAAATCTGCACAGATCAAGCAGCGTTTAAACAGCTCTAAACACATATGTGTCTGGATTTTGATGTGAGAGACAACAGCAGATGAGCTTTTTCACTGGAGGAAGAGTTATTATGGATTATAGACTCGTATTTGAGTTAAAAACATCTTAATGCTGGAATAGTTTCAGCTTTTGTCTTCTCCAGATGTTAACTGATGGACTGGAGTGCTGTGCATTACTTGTGGATTATTGTGATGTTTTTATCAGCTGTTTGGACTCTCATTCTGACGGCACCCATTCACTGCAGAGCATCCATTGCTGAGACACTGATGCAATGCTGCATTTCTACAAACCTGATGAAGAAACAAACTCATCCTGATCTTGGATGGCCTGAGGGGAGCACATTCTCAAGAAATGTTAATTTTTTGTTGAACTATTGCTTTAAGCATGACATTTTACATCAAACACAAATTGTATCTCATTTCAATGAAACGTTTCACTGGCTGTGTCACAAATGCTGCATTGTAAAAGGAAAAAAAGTAATTCAGCTCACTTTCTAGTTATTTACAGATAGGAACCAGGAAGAAAAGAGCGCTTCAGACCAATGGAGAGGTGAGGACAAATATTTACACTTGATGTCTGAAATCTGTCTATATGTATCTATAACACTTGCAAGCTCTACTCCTATATAAACCCTGCTGATGGCATTAATTAAGAACAGCACACACGTTCAGTGAAGCAGTCAATCACTGCACTAGTTAATGAGTCATTCGGGTGTATATGTTCATCCAGACGTCTCTAAACCAGATCACCAAAGGCTGACATTCGACCACAGGAGGTTTAGACGCTGGCAAACACAGCCAGTGATTTAAGAGCATGTTTTTAACACCCAAGGTATATGTTTAAAGGAATCCTGGAGCATCTGTGTGCTAGTTCAGCATATCGCACCAGCTTTAACATTCAAGAAAGACTACCTGAGCGAGATGTCACGTTTAGACACACTGTCTGCGTTGTCGTCTGGAAAGACTCACTTTGTTGTCGGCTCATTTTGCAATGAATTATTAAGCTGTGAATTATTATCCACCTCCTTGGATGCATATTTAAGTCAATGGCTCCGACCCAGAGCGCAAACAAAGCCTCCGCAGACCATCTGAATGACACTTCATATACTCCCGCAGAACTCAAGCACACAGGAATGAAGAGAAAGAAAGAAAACCAGCACAGGGACTTTTTTTATGACAGTCTTAATTTTATGAACTCTAATGCGAAGAAAGTGAGTATCGTCACACCTGCACGGATCCCACTTTATTATCGCGCTGAACTAAAGGGCTGTTGCCATGGTAACTGGTGAAACAATGTCCTAATCATCATTAGGCAAGATTGAACAGGTTCTTTTATTTACAACGACGGCCACACTTTGTTCCTCCTGGCTCCTGATTGTCTCAATTAGAGCGGTGGCTTTGGTTTGGCAGCATCCCAAAGACGCGGGCATCCCGTGGGGTTACCAGGGGATACGGCAGGGGCCCGAGAGACACCGAAACACAAGATGAGAGCAGCGGTGTGTGTGTGTGTGTTTGGGCTGAACTGAGCAGAGCCCTCGCTTAAACACACGGGTCGATGGAACTCACGTCTGACAGCGACAGAGCAGATCTCACGTTTCCTGCTGTCTGAAATACATACCTTTTTACATTTAAGCTGATCACAAATGTTTTGAGTAACATGTCATGTTTTGAGTCCAAAGACTGACGAAGTAGTTGAAGTGCAAAAATGGTTTAAAAATAAAATAGCCATCCAGAAGAAAGAATCACAATAAAACAGTGTTTTGTTATACCGGACCAAGAACAGAGCAAACTGAAGGAACTAAATACACAAAGGTAATGAACTAAAAGACGTACAGGTGTGGACTAATTAATGAATAACCATGGCAACTAATGACAAATGGGAACATGAAAACGGGAAACAAACGAAAATTAAAGTAAATATGTGACAGAACCTGACAGCCTGAAAAAAAAAAAAAAAGAGTAGGGTATAACGGGGCTAAAGGCGCCCCGTGGTAAAAGGTGCCTTTGATATTATTCTAATCTAAACCACTAGATGGCACAAAAACATGGCGTAGCACTTTCCAAAACATCCACTTTTCAAGATGCAAGTGTATATTTGTCTGATCTTTGACACGATCGCGCGCAGTTGATTCTGTGCTTACGTGATCTAATATTTTATGTTTTTTAAAATACTGTAGATTTAAGTAGCAAATGAGAATCGCTAAAATTAATGCATATATTTTGAGACAAAGGTCTTCTTTATGATATTCAGTTTCGTTTAAGATAATTAAAGTAACAGTTTTTAAACAATGAAAAACATGTAAAAGTATGGTATTTGGGGTAAAAAGCGCCCCTGCTGTTGGGGCTAAAGGCGCACAGTAATTAACGAGGAAACGAGGGATTTCACACAGAACAGTCTTTAATGACCCACAGGAACAAACACAGGGTAGCTAGGAGTCACACGTAGCACAATGACGCTTAGAACCGACAAACACAGACTGGGGCTAAATACACAGGATAATTGGGAAGACACAGGTGTATGGGATGACTAATTAAACTAAACGAGGACAGGAACATGACCACAAAAGGGAACACTAGAACAGAAACGGGCAAAACACAACACAGACAGTCCAGAACCCTGACAGTTAGATTCAGATGATAAATATCATATATTATGTTGGGTGTCCATATTAGAGATAATCACCATGTTTAGAATGAAACCGTCATATTTAAAAACATGATATTAATCATATCATATAATAAAATATCATTTGATATATTAAATTATTATTGGATCTCCTTCAATACTTTCAGAATCTTTACTTATTAAAATTATTTGTTTTCTGTATTTTAAAGTATATTTTTTTATATTAACATATTTTAATGACAGTATATTTATTGAATTCTTTTATTTTTCAAAATAAGCAGAAAATAGTACAAACTTTGCTAAAGTTATTGTTTTGAACAAAAATACTTTCTATTGTCATTTCTATTGAAATATATTGTGTATTTAAATATATTTGCAATTACATATTTATACTAATATTTAAATGTATATTAACTTTAAATATAATATTGAATAACACACTATAGATAAAATGATAATCACGTACTTTACATGTGCTTTAGTATGTTAGTCAACACATCAAAATAAGTGTACTTCTTTAAAGCACCACAAACGGTTTTATAAAGACGTAATGATTTGAAATGTTGAAGTGCACTGCTAGTTCAAACACTGAAGCTGCTTCAGATGATCATGATTAGATTAAACCTGTTGTTTTGTGTGTCTCGTGTTTAAGCTTTACTTAAACTGGATGACTTTGACTCTTCTGCGGATCCTCACTCCTTCTGTTTTCTGTGTGCAGCTGAAACCCGTTCCTCAGAGTCGTGTGATCGTGTCTGCCAGATTCCTCAAGCCCATCAAAGAACCCTGCGCTATATTGTAAGAGCTGTTTATTGCTTTATTGCATCCCAGAACTGTTTGGTCAGCATCACAGCGGTCAGGCTTCAAAAGAGAGAAAAAAAGCACTTAGTCAAACTGGAAAGGTTTTCTATAATATCATAAACGGCAGATTAAAACCACATTTATTGTTTGTGTTTTGTGATAAAATTTTATAGACTTTTATGGAACGCTCAGATTTAGTTTTTTTTATCAAAAGTGAAAAAGCTTATTGTGATTATTGCATGGTATGTGTGCTACAAAGTAAGATTTGATTCACACAACAAATGAAAACCACACTGACTAAAAGATCTTGGTTCATCCAAATGAAGAAGAAAATAATAAAATGGAAGGTAATTTCAATAAACTGAGAACATATTTTGTTAGCTGGGTTTCTGCAGTGCTGTACAAATAAAAGCAGAGGCATTTGTGTGTGTGTGTGTGTGTGTGTATGTGTGTGCGTGTGTGTGCGTGAGTGTGTGCGTCTGTGTGTGAGAGAGAGTGTGTGTGTGTGTGTGTGTGTGTGTGTGTGTGTGTGAGTGTGTGTGTGAGTGTGTGT
>NW_015552537.1:102756-105408 GCF_001515605.1 Sinocyclocheilus anshuiensis
TGTGTGTGTGTGTCAGTGTTGTGGCAAATGGAGACGTCCTGAATCCAGCGGTGAGGTTGCTGATTCCCAGCCGCGTGATTGGCCAGTTTGAGCAGATTCTGGAGATGATCACTGAAAGAATGGGCCTGCGAATCGTTGGGGGTGTCCGGAGGTACGCAAGCACAAGAAATGGATGAAATTTGCTCCATGGCAATAACACTGAAGAGAAATTAATTCATAGTGCTCAAAGGATTTTTTTACATTCAGAAAAACAAGTCTTTTGTCTTTTTATGCGGTTTTATGTAATGCTTCTGGCAGCCGCTTATTAAAATCAGAGCATAACTCTTTCAGGCTTAACGTTTGCATGCAATTTGTGCACCTGTAACAATGTTTTTAGACAGGCTACAACCATTTTACAAATGACATCATTTTGATTTACTTTCATTCCTGTGGTTCTCCAGGACACACTGTAAAAGTCTGAGAGGCTCATGAAAAGTCATTCAGATGATAAGCATTTCTATATTACCTGAGCAGTATTTACCTATTAAGCCTTTAACACCTTCTCGTTTAGCCTGTACACCTTTGAAGGGACTCTCGTTATGGACGGAAAGGAGTTAGAAAACGGACAGTTTTACGTCGCTGTTGGCAGAGACAAATTCAGAAAGCTTCCATACAGCGACCTGCTCTTCAGTAAACCCATCGGCATGAAGAGAGTGAACGGGTAAGAGAAAGACACAGCATTTTCACTAGAGATGAAGGACGTTTTCAAGCAGAATGTGACTGAATGTGATTTCAGGTCTAAAGCAGCATCGCTACCACCGATAAACCAATACAGACGGCAGAATGGAGATGTGAGTACAAACACATCATAATAACAGACGTTAGCGTTCTCAAGTGTTTAACCATTGAATGTTTGTGTTGTGAGGTGGGGACCCATCATCTGAGTAAGTGTGAGTGTGGACCGGAGAAGAGCAGTCCTCCGGCGCAGAGCTCGAAAGAGCAGCTGTCCTCTGTAGTCCGAGAGATCTCACAGGCCAAGCTCATGAACATACGCAAGAAGAGGAGCGGACTCACGGCGTCACGGGAGACTCAGGACAACGGTACGACATCAGCACATCATCTGAAACCATGTAGAAAACTAGAGTATGTACTGTTCAGAAGTTTGAGGCCAATCTGATTTTTTTAATGTTTGGGAAAGAAGTCTCTTCTGCTCACCACGGCTGCATTTATTTGATCAAAGATACAGTAAAAACAGTGAAATATTATTAGAATTTAAAACAGCTGTTTTCTGTGTAAATCTCTGTTAAACTGTAATGTATTTCTGTGATGCGCAGCTGTATTTCCAGCATCATTACTCCAGTCTTCAGTGTCACATGATCTTCAGAAATCATTCTAATATGCTGATTTGCTGCTCAAGAAACATTTCTGATTATTATCAATGTTGAACACAGTGAAACAATTTCTGTGAAAACTGTGATGCATTTTATTTTTCAGGATTCACAGATGAACAGAAAGTTCAAAAGAACAGAGTTTATTTGAAGTAGCAATCTTTTCTAACATTTAAAAATGTGGCTCTTTCGATCAATTTACTGTGTCCCTGCTGAAGTATTATAATTTTTTTTTTTTTTAATGGTAACACTTTACAATAAAGCTTAATTTGATAACTAACATTAAATAAACTTGAGCAATATATATTTTACAGCATTTATTTTTTAACCTTTGTTAACGTTAGTTAACAAAGTTTGTCACTTGACAGTGCATTAATTATTACAGATATAACTTTTGATTAAAAAAATCTATTAGTAAATTGACAATAACTAAGATTAATTAATGCTATAGAAGTGTTTTTGGTTACTCTTTATTTTAAGGTGTCCTTGTTACACTGTAATTATACATATAAGAACTGAGTAATATTAATTAACTACATGTACTTACTATATGGTTAGGGTTTGGCTTAGGGTTACATGCATGTAATTATGCGTAATTAATTGTTATTATAATAGTAAGTACATGTAACGTGTGTAACTGTGCAGAAACTGTACCTTTAGCTCGTCGCCGTCTCATGAAACAGAGTGATGAACTGAATCAGAAAAGGTTCAACACTGCTGTAAAAGATCATAAAGCTGCATCATCTGTGAGCGTTTTTGCTGTCTTTGGCAACTCTGGTGATGAGTGTGTGTCTGTATCCGAGAGTCAGAATCTCAGCAGCACTATTGTCTGATAACGGTGATGTAATTCTCTGATCCTCATGTATCGCGCTTCCCTGAGTGACCATGAGATGGCACTGCCGCTCTGTGCGTGTGCTGCTCACGCTTGCTGTGGCATGAGAGGGATTACATCATGCTCCTCACCACCATCATCATCATCATCATGTTTCCTCAGATTGCAGCCGGAGGTGTGCAATCAGCGCCACGCTCCACTGCACGTGTCTCTTTCCACAACATCTCACCAAGTGATGACATTTCAGTGCAAAGAGAGCCTAGAAGAGATCACCCACAAACGCTATTAGTCACGCTCCAGATTCTGAAAGAAATTTGATTCATACTTAAATTGATGTGGTGAAAGTAAAGATCAGGAATAAGAGGTTTGGCAGTGAGGGGGTGTGATGTAATGAGCAGCGTTTGATCTGGAGCAGGAGTGTCCATAAGAGCCGTGCGTGTGTGTGTCTCTGTG
>NW_015552537.1:105972-114058 GCF_001515605.1 Sinocyclocheilus anshuiensis
TTCTGTGTCTGTGTCTGTGTCTGTGTCTGTGTGTGTGTGTGTGTGTGTGTGTGTGTCTGTGTCTGTGTCTGTGTGTATGTGTGTGTGCAGTGAGTGCAGAAGCGTTATACCCTCATTAGCACTCGAGGTCCTGCTGGTACCCACGTGGCCCAATACAAGCCTATTAAATCTCCATGGGGATGAAGTCAACAGAAGCACATCTCTTCACTTCTTCACGCTTCTGTTTCTTTGGCCTAGCAGAACGTGTTTCTATATTAAACCATTCTTATGTAATCTTTTGTAATATAACATTTTACATGCAGTGTTGGGGAAAGTTACTTTTAAAAGTAATGCATTACAATATTGGGTTACTCTATGAAAAATTAGCTAATTGTATTACTTGGTTACTTTTTATAGAAAGTAATGGATTACGTTACTTTTTGTCACCCGGGCTGGGTTTGCTTATTTCTTAAAATAAATGAATAAATAAAAAAACAAATAAATATTTTGTATAAATAAATAAATAAACAAATAAATATTTTTTATAGTAATCTGATTATGTGACCCCCAACACTGCATATATAAGCCGCTTCTAAAACATGAATACTTTTGAGTATGAATGTGCAGCTACTGAGTCACAAAATTAATGGTGGTCTATTTTTTCATTTTTTTTATGGTAAAATATTCTAGTCCTAGCCTATCTTAATATTCAGAGCCATCTATAAGTAAGCCGTTAAAACTATCTGAACAGGACTATCTGGTCGTCTGAGCAGTTGAGTGTTTTGTTTTTAGAAATTGAACACTTATAAAACATATTTTACTTCTGTCATACAAATAGATCAATTTAGTAGTCTTGATTTTCTTGATTTCATCTTGATTTTAGCAAAAATGTGTAAATAATTCCAGCACTCGTTTCATTTCTGAATGAGTCAGAGTTTTTGAATGGTCGGGTCTAGTTTTGAATCGGTTGAGTGAAGCATTCAGTGACTCACTCATAAAGACAGGCACCGGTTTCGGCCCTTTATGAATGTGTCTGAAATCACATACTCTCTGAGTAGGTACTTCTTTTAAATACGTAAGTACTTTGCGACCTGTATGTTCTGTATGGTATGAATTTGTGTGGTATTTGAATGTAGTTTGGATTGACTACATTTGTCGTGTTGTCAGTGTCATGTGACCTACTATAGCAGCGTCAGTTGCATCACTTCGCTGGCATTCATAACTCCTCTCCCGTGGCCTCATGGGATGGTAAAAGTGTCTATTGGGTGCACATTTCAGAACCTCACCGGAAGTAATCGTCTTCACTGAGTGGAAGGTATTTTATGTGTAAACATAATCTGTTGAGTTTTAGCATAAGACAGATTTTACACAGACATCTCTTCTTTTTATTTAATGAATGAAGACTGTAATGGCTCTGATTTCCAGCAAGGTCACGTCAGGAGGTGATTCGAGTGACTATGACAGAATCAAACCAATTACCAAATGGTAACAGTGAGTCAGTTTAACCGTATCAAATTGTAAATGAATGAAGTTTCCAATGTCGCAAGATAAATGTCTGTGTTATTTGACATCAGACAGTGAACACAGATCTCAGCTGAAATGCAATACTGGGTCAAGATTAAGGTAAAAATGTTGAAGTCAATAGATCAGAAACATCACAAGCTAGACAGAAGTCATTTAAAATTAACATGAAATTAAAAATGACTAAAGGTGTACTCAGTCATTTGTGTGTATTTTGCACTTGTCAATATGCCAGTTTCGTGTTTATACTAAAGCATGGTAAATAATAGCATAGTACTAAAGCAGTCCCCCGAGAAAGCACGAAGTGATAAAAATGTAAACATCTGATGCAGTGCAAGTCGCTTTGGATAGAAGTGTCTAACAAATGTGAAGGTTTTCAGCAATGAATGATGATATAATGAATTTAGATGTAAAACTTTCAAATGAAGAAAAAATACACAGTGAACTTTAATTAGTTGAAAATGATAATTATTAATAAAATGATTTTTACACGTTAATTTAAAATGTCAATGAATCATAAAGACTGTTTTGAGTAAAGCTCAGTCTTAAAGTGCCGGTTTCGACACAGACAAAACATTTAGTCGCTCTTGCGCTGATGGATATCCCTATTTGATAAATAAACCGTCCATTAGAAGGCAGGAATATAACGCTATAACTCTGTTCCATGGGCAGCTTTGGGGCTCTCTGATCACTGTTTAGTTCATCTAATACCGACCTACAGGCAGAAACTGAAATCAGCTAAACCTGTATTAAGGACTGTAAAAAGATGTGCATACATTTCAATATCAATGATTTGCAGAGGATCTGACACCATTAACGAGGGAGTCTAACAGATGGCACAAGTATTAAGTGAATGTAGGGCAAATTCTCCAATCACATGGCATAATGAAGTCAGAGAGGCTGGTGGAGGAGATGGAGGACGTGTGGATGTGTTTGAGAGAGAGAAGGAGGAATCTGGGGGAAATTGCTGCGGCTCCATCCCACTCCAGTAATGACAGGGAGGATCAGAGGAGTGTGGAGACGGACGAGAGCCGCTGATGGCTTTCACACTTCAGTATCTCAGGGCTCCTGCTGACAATCCATCCACAACACTGTAATAATGCTGAAATAGGCCATTAAGGTGCCTCTCCCTGTGCCTCACTTCACTGATCAGACCATGTGTGTGTGTGTGTGTGTGTGTGTGTGTCTGAGGTCTTTCAGCACCTCCGAACAGACTGAGATGTGACAAGTGCTAAAGCCTTGCTCGCTTCTAATTAGATCATGGCCTGCAGTGATGGCAGTAATGCAATATCTGAACCAGAGGCGAGAGACGAGAATAAAAGCGGATTTGGAAGAGCGAGCCAGATCCTTCTTTAAATGTAGAAATGTCATTTTCTTGTCACACTGTCTTTTCCTCAGTCTCTGCGTGATTTTGTTTTCTGTGTCCTATACCAGTGTGATCGCATTAGTATTTGAAGATAGACATACTGTTTTTTTTATATATACGAATAATACAGCATTTCTCAGTAATACTATATAGGCCATTTCTAAAACATAAAGTCCTCTACAGTATGAATGTGCAGCTGCTGAGATGTTCAATTAATGTTTTTTTTTTTTAAATGGTAAAATATTGTAGTCCTGTCCTACCTTAATATTCAGAGCCATTGATAACTAAGCCATTGAAACTATCTGAGCAGGACTATCTGATCATCTGACCAGCTGAAACTAAGTAGAGTGTTTGCCAAAACCTGTTAGCATTCAATACTTCAGTTTTGTTTTTTTTTTGATGTGAATAATATAGTATTTCTTAATATTAATGTCATAGATAGGCAAAGGATTTCAATGTGCATGTGCAGCTACTGAGATGTGAAGTCTGTGATTTTTTTTAATTTTTTTTATGGTAAATGATTTTAGTCCTATTCTACCTTAAAGGCAGGCTAGATGATTTGGTTCAAAAACACTTTTTGTTGTGCTGGTTGAAAGTCTCTTCATATCCCGATAGCAATCTATAAGTTAAGTGGTCTAAATGTATTTATATGTATTTATATTGTCTGTGGAAGGCGTAGGACCATAAAATGTTTGACCAATCAGATTATTCGGTCCGAACATTACGATAGGCTGTTCGCGCAGACATGATACGTCATCAGCGCATTCTGTTACGCTATTGCAGACCGAGTGAGAATGGAAGGCGTTGTTATTGAAATATTATGTGCAGTCGTGTGTTTTGGAGGAGGCGTGGCTTTGAAGAGTCATGCAGGGAAGGTGGGATCTTGCTTTCAAAGCTAGCTTGTTATTGCTAGCCTTTCCGAATTCCGAAATAATCAGAGCAATCTACAGTATAAGTCATCAAAACTGAACAGGATAGCGTCTGACCAGTTGAAAATAAGGACAGTGTTTGGGAAAACCTGTTTATACACACTTCAGCTTTAAAAATCATTTACATTCTGTCATCACTGTTATCAGTCTCATCTGGATTTTAAGCAAGCAACAATGTGTAAATGATTTAAGCACTTGTATCCTTCATGAATGTATCTGAATTTTTGAATGAATTGGTTGAGTGAATGATTCAATGACTCACTCATAAAGACAGACACCTGTTTCGTTCCTGTGTGAATGTGTCTGAAATCACATAGAGTGGGTGTAGAAAAGAATCAGCCCCCTTTAACACATTCTGTTGCATTGCGGCCTGAAATGAAGACACAGTTTTTGTTTTATCCAGCTGTATTTACTCAGTGCAACTTATAGCATCCAAGTGAATGATAAAACGCCAACATGTCAGAAAAAAAACATGCATGGATCAGGACGTCGCTCCAAACTGGATGAAAGAGCCGGAGGAAACTGATCAGAGAGGCGAAAGAGAGCTACAGCAACTCTGAAGCAGCTGCAGGAGTTTATGACAAAGAGTGCTCATTGTGTGCATGTGACAACAATATCACAAATGTGGCTCGTATGAAAAAAAAGCCGCTCCTCAAGAAAGGCCACATGCAGTCAGACTGAGCTTTGCCAAAACGCACCTTGAAGATTCTGAAGAATCTTGAATTGAATTATTTGGCCTCAAAACCAAACAATAGCACACAGCAAAACTGAGCACACAGTGGCTGAAGGAGAAAAAGCGGAATGTCCTTGCATGTCCTCGTCAGAGCCCAGACTTAGACCCCACTGAACATCTGTGACTGCAGTCCACACACACTCACCGTCACATTGAACTGAACCTGAGCAGCTCTGCAAAGAAAATATTGCAAAGTTAGTAGAGACAAATCCCAACAGACTAAAGGCTGTAATTAAAGCTAAAGGTGCTTCAACAAAATACTCACACAAGCAGCTGATCCTTTTACCAACTCAGTGATTGTGGTTTTTATTTTTTTCTGACATGTTGGTGTTTTATCCTTCACTTGGATGTTATAAGTTGCACTGAGTAAATACTGCACTGTGTCCGTCTTCATTTCAAGCTGCAAAGCAACAAAGTGTGATTATTTTAAAGAGGGCTCATTCTTTTCTACACCCACCGTACTCTCTGAGTAGGTGCTTCTTTTAAGTAAGTAATTACTTTGCGACCATTAATAAAAATGTCTGGTATGGTATGAATATGTGTAGTAAATGCATGTAATCAGGATTGACTACATTCGTCGTGTTTTCATTGTCATGTGACCTACTGTACCAGTGTCAGCTGTGTTGCTTGACTGCCATTCATAACTCCTCTCCCATAGCCTCGTGTGACAGTAAAGCGTCCATTCGATGCATGAACATTTCAGAATCTCACTGGAAGAAGCAAGTTATCCGGGTACTTTTCACCTACTGCTTTACACACACACACACAAAAATAATAAAAAATGGTGTAGGATTGACTTTTAAACTATTCTTGCTGAGAAATTGCTAGTACATTTCACAAATAATTAGAAATGAATGGCAAGACCCAGCTGAGAAAGATCAGAATCACTACATTATCTTTCTTTAAGTGGTGTATGAAATATTCATGTGTGCAAATAAGCCTAGGGCTGCGTTTGCATTTGCTTTAGGAATAGACTCCTTGATATTTGATACTTCAGAGGAACTTGTTCAGAACTGTCTGTTGAAATTCTTCTGAAAGAGGCTGGTGAATGTGATTGGCCGAGACAGAGGCCCGTGTAACAGTTGCTGTGCGGAGCTTGGACGGTTGCCTCTGTGGGTTTGCTGGCCGCTGGTAACAGCGCTCTTATAGGAGTCTCCTGTCTGCCTCTGACAAATCAACAGGAGCGCAAGAAAGGAGCGCAGGAGCGCACTCCAGCGAATGAAAGTCTGCACTGATTAACCCACCCACGCTTTCTGTACACACTTAGACAAGGAGGAGGTGGTAATCAGTGCCATTTTATCCAGTCCTCCCACCAGAAGCATAGTGGTTTATTTTTGTCAGAAGTGGCAAATTGCTTTCCACCAAAAGGCACTGTGCGCCTTAAAATATTCCCAATTAAGCCCCATTGGGGAGCGATTCATACTGATTATACAGTGTGAAGGCCATTAAAGCCTGAAAGTCCCAGCAGTGACTTCCATTGTGAGTCACGTCACTATTATAGGTGAAGAAATTGCTTCTTCTCAGTCAGATGGGCTGTATCAGTGGTCTATGCAAAGACCATCACTGTTGATGTACAAGGTCAGGGATCTGTTCTAAATGCTGTGTGTATTTGATCTCGATGTTGAGACCAGAATGACACAGAGATCTGGGCTCTTTCACACTGGGACTGGTAACAATCACTCACATGTTCTTCAGAATAATGCAAATACTTACATGAATGCAGTGTACTGTAGTACAAATCTGGAAATGCTCGCACAGAAGCCAGAGATCATCAGTGTGTTTCTTTGCCCTTGTGCTTTATAGAAGTATAACAAAGCGCCTCATGTTGAATAGGTCTCTTTCATCATTTGCATTGTTCTTAATCTGTTATCAGCGAGAGAGACTGAAGGTCACATGCTTTATTTTAACGGCGCCATAGAAGGTTTAGTGGAAGTATATTGTTTGGGGGATATAATGAAATGTAATTGCGCTGCCACACTGTCAGGTTTTTGTAATGATTAGATATGATATGTTTTAAAACACAGTGCCGTTTTGGTCAGTGTTGTATTTCAAGGCTGTCACCTCTTTAGAAATCAAGTCTTTGTTGGTTTTCTCAGGTTCCCTCCTTCATTTCTCCCATGTGCACAGTCTTTTCGTAGTGTAAACTTGCGGTTTTGCCGTGAAAATGAAAAGCCCCTTTAGCTGGTAAATCTGATGTCGGTGAGGTCAGTGGGGGCTGAAGCCGGCCGTTTGGTTGAACTCTAGTAGGTGACAGTTCTGTTTTTGTGATGCCGTGGCAGCCTGCGATTAAAAGCGCTCATTAATCTGGCTATCAGCATGTTAAAAGCTTTTTTATAAGCAAACAATGTGATTTAATATCAAAAAGATCAAAAAGATCAAAAGTTTAGACACACCTTGACTAAACTGAATGTTAATAATTTGATTTAATTTAATTGTTTTAATTGTTTTCATAGAACAGATGTTCAAACAAAATAATAGCACACACACACACACACACACACACACACACACACAAGGGCATCTTTGTAATAGTTGAGTTGTCAATGTGAAAAGATGGATCTCAAAATCATAAAGTCAGGAAGAGTTCAAATATGAAGATGCAATAATATAGGTAAACTTTTGAACAAGGTTGTTTCGGGGTTGTAAATTCAAGTACAAATACAAAGTGCAGTGCAACCTCAGAGTGTAAAAGTGTGAATGTGTGATTAATCTGTGTCTGTCATACATATTTCATACGCTCTCGGTGTTGATGAGGTTATGAATGTGATTGGTTGCCTCGGGAGCAGCACATGTTTTCGTCCTCATTTGCATCACGTTTGCACATTTTATTACCATATTCTCGATCACGTCTGCTGTAATTGATTTGCACTGTGTTCTTTATGTATCATGTGTTGTAAGAATGGAAGTGAAGCTGTTTCTCCACTTCAGCAGCACTTACATACACCATTCCTGTCTATATTCTGAAGGCTTTTACAGAGATTTCATTCACACTGATTTATACAGCATTTTACTTCTAAAAACATGGTGAAAATGTATTTGTTTTCTGATTTATGGAGTGATAAAAAGAGAAATCCAAAATCCACTCTGGAAAAACCTTTAACTCTGCTATGCCAACAAAATCAGACAAGAAATTATGAACCTGACTCTATCCAGGGTTATTATAGTTAACTAAAACCATAAAGCATTTTATTTTAAATAAACGTTAACCTAAAATAAATAAATACATACATATATAAAATGTATTTTATTTTAGCTAGTTACCAAAGTAACATTTCTCATTTTCATTTATTTTAACTTGATGTACTAAAAAAACTAAAACTGAAATAAAATTGAATAAAAACTATATATAGACATATTAAATGTTAAGAAAAATAAAACTGACAAAAGCACAACAAAATGACTAAAACTTCAACTAAAATTAAGATATAAAGGAAAGGAAGATATATATAATTCAAAATATTACAAACTATAACAGTATTTCAACAGTGGTGGACGAAGTACACAAATCAAGTACTTGAGTAAAAGTACAGATACGTATAATAAAATATTACTCCAGTA
>NW_015552537.1:114069-139235 GCF_001515605.1 Sinocyclocheilus anshuiensis
CTTGTCTGTGGTGTAAAAACACCCCTGGCCAAATGCCCCCAGAGGGCATCACTTCCCACTTTGATGATAACTGTAGTTACCATGTTCTGAACATCACATCCTTTCTTTTCCCCAGATGTAATCTATCTAGGTGGTTGAATAAAAAATATTTGGACTTTATATCTAAAAATTACCTCAACTTAGCACCAGCAAGCTCGTTATCTTGACAGTTAGCATCAGCTAACAATATTTACTTATTTTCAGTATGGTTATGATGAATAAACATTCATATCTGTCTACTCGGATTGTTAATCCAAGCAATATAACAATTTATACTTTTGATAAACAATATAAAAACAGACGTCACATAGGGCTAAATGCGTAGCATTTTAATAAAACTGTTAACGTTACGGCAGCGGGGAATATGAACGCGCATGAATTATTTTATATAGTCTGTGTTGTTTTAATGTTTCAGGTTTTTTTTTTTTTACCTAAAACATAGAGACACTGATGTTGATGTGTCCATGAGAATAAGGCCTGACGTTAGGAAGAACATTTTAAGGAAAATATATGTATATTTTCATAATGATTTTTTTCTTCTCAAACCTTGTCTGTGGTGTAAAAACACCCCTGGCCAAATGCCCCCAGAGGGCATGACTTCCCACTTTGATAATTACTGTAGTTACCATGTTATGAACATCACATCCTTTCTTTCCCCCAGATGTAATCTGTCTAGGTGGTTGAATAAAACCATTTGGGCTTTATATCTAAAAAGTACCTCAACTTAGCACCAGCAAGCTCGTTAGCTAGACAGTTAGCATCAGCTAACAATATTTACTTATTCAATGATGCTAAAATAGCACTTGAAATATTTTATCCAATGTTTTGTCAGATTTCTGTTCTAGAAAGTTACAGCAAATTAGTGCATGTTTGACTAGATAATGTATAATTTGCATATTTAAACATAACATTTTAGAAAACGTGGGTCACACTATAGTTTGGGGACCAATTCTTACTATTAACAAACTATTAGCTATTACTTTTGCCTCAATAAACTCCTAATGTGCTGCTTATTAATAGTAAGCTTGTTAAGTTTAGGTCTGGGGTTTAAGGATTAAGGGATCTCAAATACACACAAAATAAAAGTGGTTCTTCAGCGGTTGTTTGGGGTGGCTGAGGTTTTAAGGCACCGCTATCATATAAAGAACCTGTTAAGCCCCTGTATAGTTCTCTAAAGGCTCTCTTAGTCTGTTAGTTTAGTTGGGAAAGGATTCAAACGACAGTAAAATACAGTGTATTTCCTGAAGATAACATGATTCTCAACCTTAAGTTGGAAATATTCCAGACTCCACATGAGACTTTCCGACCTCTGAAGAGCATAAAAGTGATTCAAAACAGCTTTTGGCATCGTAGTAAATTCCCATTCATAGCAAACATGAGAGTGGAGTGACATCTAAAATCTGAGGGAAGAATGGGGTTCCTCTTACGGTGCTGTTTAACACCTTTAAAAACAGCTGCTGAAGAGCACTTAAAGTGGTTCCCCTATGAGTACCAGCCAATGAACCACTTTTAGTGCTATTTAGCACCATTTGTCTTTAGAGTGTATGGTCATGCAGAATAAGGCATTAATGTGTGCTTTGTAAGTACTAACAAACAGCCAATATGCTTGTAATATGCATGCTAATAAACAACTAGTTAATAGTGAGAATTGGACCCTAAACTAAAGTGTTACCAACATGTGATACAAAAAATGTTTGCAGTTATTGTAATGTAATCAATCATCTAGGGAAGTATGGTGATGGTCATGGATTATTTTTGTTTACAGGTGTTTTTGAACCTCTCCTGATGCGAATATAATATTTGCATACTGAACTGCATTTCGTATTTGCAGTTATTCAACAGTTCTTAGTTGCTTTTGCATTGCACAGTGACACAGACACGAGAAAACACGAGTGAAGAGAAGCAGTGTTTAATTGGCAGAGAAATAAAGGCTGCTAACTGGAAATGGAGTCGGGCTTTATGCAGTCACCCTCCTTAATGAAGGCAGGCTTTAAAATGCTGTATTTAATTTGATTTAGCATTTTCATGAGACGAGCCCTTCTCTCAGTCACATTGAACTGTTTATTGTTACATTAGCGCTCCTGCTCACAGTCGGGCTTTTGGACTACAGTTAATAAATGTGAACGATTTCCATAAAATATTCAAAGAAGCCCATTATTGCTACGCCGGCTCATCTCCGCTGCTAAACTTCAATCAGTTTTGCGTTTGAAACGCATTAAATGCCTGGGTAAAACGCTATCATCTGCACAGCAATATTTTTATAGCCGCTGTTGGGGAAAGCGTGAACTTATATGAGGTGCATCAATTCTGCGGTTTAATTATTCAGAGTGTATTGATTTCACATGCAATCTTTGGATTTATTACTCATTAAGTATTTAAAACACTCGTGTAATTTTCTTGTTTACTAGCGAGTACAATGGTATGACTGTAAATCTCGCAAAAATAATTACACAGAAGCGTCGAAAGCTAATGGTCATTTTAACAGCGACTCTGTAATTAATTCATGAGAGGTTTTAATAAGAGTGTGATGTACATACATGCTCGTTTGACTAAATTTACCATTTTTGAAATGTGAATTTGAGTCTACACTAGTCTATGATCATATCGATCGTTGTTTATTTCATCAATAAAACCACTGATTTTATTTTTATGTAATTATATATGAATTTCTTGATTTTTTTAAAAATCTTTTGATGTCTTTATTAACACAGTTGGAAACACAGAGTGTGAAGCAATGAAAGCCGTTTCTCTGTGTGTCCGTAACTGAAGCATTGAATCGGGATTTGGGTGTGAGATCAGATGGTCTGTGTGAATGTGAATCCAGCGCTGAGCTGTAGTGTGAATCCTGACCCATGGATGGCGCTGGCGTCTCATGTTTGCTGTGCTGTGTGTCTTTGTGCAGATGACGGAGAGGACAGAAGAGCAGAAGATGAGAAATCCTCACTGGTCCAGCAGGTGAGGAGTTCGAGCCTCATCGTGATCTCTAACACAGGCGGCTGATTTCTGAGTAACTGTAGATTGGGCTTCTGGCTGTCTAGTAAGAGTGTTAAAGTAGTGAGGATGTGTGTCTAAAACAATGCAGTCAAATGTTTGGACACAGCTACACTGAAAAGTGTATATACGTACACTGAACAAAATTATAAACGCAACACTTTTGTTTTTGTCCCCATTTTTCATGAGCTGAACTCAAAGATCTAAGACTTTTTCTATGTACACAAAAGGCCTATTTCTCTCAAATATTGTTCACAAATCTGTCTAAATCTGTGTTAGTGAGCACATTGTGGCCAGCCTAAGGCACACCTGTGCAATAATCATGCTGTCTAATCAGCATCTTGATATGCTACACCTGTGAGGTGGATGGATTATCTCGGCAAAGGAGAAGTGCTCACTAACACAGATTTAGACAGATTTGTGAACAATATTTGAGAGAAATAGGCCTTTTGTGTACATAGAAAAAGTCTTAGATCTTTGAGTTCAGCTCATGAAAAATGGGGACAAAAACAAAAGTGTTGCGTTTATAATTTTGTTCAGTGTGTATGTATGCGGCCAAAGTTTGGATTAATTTTAATCATTTATTTGATCGAAAATACAGTAAAAACAGTGAAATGTTATTATGATCTAAAACAGCTGTTTTCTATGTGAATATCTGTTAAACTGTAATGTATTTCTGTGATGCGCAGCTGTATTTTCAGCATCATTACTCCAGTCTTCAGTGTCACATGATCTTCAGAAATCATTCTAATATGCTGGTTTGCTGCTCAAGAAACATTTCTGGTTATTATCAATGTTGAAAACATTGTTGAAGCACAATATTTGTGTGAAAACTGTGATACGTTTTATTTTTCAGGATTCACAGATGAATAGAAAGTTCAAAATAACAGCATTTATTTGAAATATAAATCTTTTGTAGCATTATAAATGTTTTTACTCTCACTTTTGATCAATTTAATGCATCTGAATAAAACTTTTTTTTTTCTGAATGTCAGTGTATCAAGGTATCCACAAAAATATGCAGCAGGGTGTCACACACTGATCTGTGATGTTGTTTTATTAAGGAGGCAGAGGAGGCCAGTCCTTATATAGACGACTCAACCAAAGCAGAAGGTGAAGCGGCCCAAAACACAGAAGAATCACCGTGTGACGGAGAAGAAGAGAAGAAAGCAGAGGATGAGAAAGAGGAAGAGAAGAAACCAGAGGATGAGAAAGAGGAAGAGAAGAAAGCAGACGATCAGAAAGAGGAAGAGAAGAAAGAAGAGGATGAGAAAGAGGAAGAGAAGAAAGAAGAGGATGGAGACATAAAGGAAGAGGGACAGGCATCAGAACCAGAGGCACATGATGACGGTGAAGAGAAGCAGGACGAAGAAGCTGAAGGAGGAGATGAAGAGGAGAAACCAGAGGAAGGAGGAGATGAAGAGGAGAACCAGGAGAACACAGAGAAGGAGGGAGAGCCGGTGGAGGAGAATCCAGATCCCAGTGAGGACGCAGCCGCAGATACTGAATGAAAACCTGAAGGAGTTCAGTGAGAAACGATCGTCTGCCATCATGTGTGTTGTCTGCCTCCTGCAGAGCACAGAAGGAGAACTTTATCGTGAACATATTCTGGCTGTTGTTTTCTGTATAACAATGTGAAAACTATGGAAAAGAGAGACCAGAACATTCTTCAAAATATCTTCTTTGTGTGACAAGACAGAAAGTCATTCAAATGATCACTTCTTGGTGAACTATGCCTTTAGAGGCTGATTCATTACTTTGATTACTACTAATTTATTCATATTATTAATTTATTGTATTGAGATTCTAATACTGTGAACAGCTTTAATAACAGCTAATTTTGCCAGTTAGGACTTGAGAAAATAAATATTTTCCATATAGTAACATAAATATGGTAACTAAATGAGTTCCAGTGCTAATGTCTGCTAAGCCGATAGGTGTAATGTTTGCTAACATATTTATTTTAGATACTTTTTGTCAAGGAAGCTAAATATATGGATTTCTATCCATCTTCCAGTCGCTCCCGTTGTGCATGTCGTTATATTATCATTTCAACTGACTTAACATCAGTCCTGAAGGATAAGCTACATGCAAACTAAATACATATCTAAATACAGTCTTTTTTCTAGCAATTTTGAGAAATAAAAAAAATATTATTTCAGCATTGCAAGATATCCACTTGCAATTTTAAGAAAAAGTCTGAAAATGTTGCATTTACCGTTCTTAATTAAAAAAAAAAAAGGTGTGTGTGTGTGTGTGTGAATAAAATTCTGTAGTGAGAAAGAAAAAACTGAATAGCAAGAGGTAAAGTCATCACCCTATTAAAAACATTTCCATCAGTGTTTAACTGATTTGGCTGCGTTTTGTTGACTGTATCTCAATGTGAGTGACACACTCACACACACACACACACACACACACACACACACACAGCTGGTAGGTAATCTGGTGATGCTTCTGTGTGAGAGTGAGAATATGGTATTTTCACTATTTTAATATTTATAATATTATTATAATAAAGTTATAATATTCTCAATCTTTTCGAAGTGCCATCATTTTTGAACTACACTTAAAGCACGTCACATTTACTGTTGTTCAGCAAAATGCAGTCATTTCAACAGAATTCTACACAATCTGTAATGCTGCTTGTGCACTGAAGGTTCTTCACGCAAATTTCACATCAGATTCAAACTGTTGTCAGGTGAATTCGACAATAGAAATCAGCTTGGGTTAAGAGTGACTTCTGTGTGAGCTGTGAGTCGCAACATCTTGACAATGGAGAACGTACCTTGTTTGCCCAGAAAATTTAGCAGAAAATTCTCTAAAGTGACTGCATCTATAGGAATTCACGCAATCACCAATTTCCTGTGATCGAGAAATATTTCCACATGCATATTTTGCATAAGGTTCAAGTTGGACGCACAAATTCACAGTTAACCAACAGAAAGACGCTTGGTTTTCACTAATGTGACCGAACATTATTATTTTCACCTAATGAATACTGTTTCCAGCTCCAAGCCTCTTCTTGATTTCAAGTGAGAATAAATCACGACAGCCTTTTATGAGCACTATTTACTTAAAGCTAATCTTTTAAAAACTCACGATCTTCACTACAGTCTCTGGGCTCACGGTGTCCAGGATGACAGTATTTTAATGATAAAATATATGAATCAATGTGTGGCCAGCGGAGATTTTGCTATAGAGATAAAGGTTAGGATCATGATTTTTTTGATAGTATTACAGCACACCGTGAGTGTAAATTACTGTTTTTTGTTTGCTTTTGGGATCTATTTTGATTCTATTTTTCGATTTTAAATGATCAAATTTAAAGTGAACAAGTGGAAGAAATAGCCACTGACAGACAATGACGGTAACAAACAGTAAGTTTTATTCTGTTTGCTGAAAAATAGACATGTTCCAAGAGTAAGAACAGCTCTGATACCTTCTGTCTCCTTCCCAAGAGCAGACCAAACCAGAAGCTTTGACAGTTTGAGACGATTACCAGCGTTTGTGATCAACACACCTCTGAAAACACATCCATATATGTCAGTTTAAACAAGAAGAATCAATTCTCGAAGCAGCTGATATTATAAATGTAACATTTTTAGACTTCATTTAGGCCTGTCCGAGAGTTTCGATTATCCTAAGTTCATTAGAAAGCCTCGGCGTTTTCAAACATCTGAATGCATATGCAGTATGTTCAATGATAATTCATAATCAATAAATAACACAAAATATTACACTAAGAAGCGACGGCGACGGTTTTTCATTCTTTATCAACCTTCTTGAAAGCAGTTTACAAAGTTTCACTGAATTGTCATCATGCAACATTTGCGCTAATCAAAGTAAAAATATAACAATAATAAGATGCAAATACCTACACAAAATAATTGTTACAGAGAACAAAAGCACAGCAGTGCCATGAAGCCAAAGAGAAACACGAAACAAGAAAAGCCGACAGAAAGAAATCTCCAGCAGAACACTAGCGTACGGAAAGCTCTAATGATGGAGCAAGAATGATGTGCAACACAAAGAGAGGACATGACATAATCCCACAGGCGCATCTTAACCGTAATCTATTCGCACCGCGTGGCCGTCCACAAACAGCAGCTCGTCTTCTCCGAACGCTTCGAGTCGAGGCGGCGTGGCGTAGCCCACCAGCAGCACGGATAACCCTGCCACCAGAATCAGAGCACCTAGCGCGAGACAGACCTGGTGGAGAGAAGCACAGAAGAAACTATTACTGTATTCATCACCACACTGAAAAAAGATTTACCTCGGAACTATTTCCACTCAGAAATTCCTAGCAAGTTTCACAAATAATTACAAAGAAACGGCAAGCAACACGTTGAATTAAACGTGGAATTTTGAAGTAGAGTAGGAAGACTGAAATTGCATTTTCTTAGTAATCTTTGTTTCATTTACAACTCCAAAATAAAGCAATAAGCTCCGTGAAGCCGTGGTTTACAGTGAATTTATAACAGCTAAGGGGAGTTGTTAGGTATGATGTGAAGTGCCTAAAACCCCTTAGCTGTTATAAATTCACTGTAAACCACGGCTTCACGGGGGTTTCTGCTTTTATAAAAAGGTTATTCCATATACGTAGTAAGGTTTCACAGAATAAAACAGAGCAAATAAAGTGTAATGATATTAATAAAAACAGTATTCTTCCACCAAACAATGTAGCTCCTCAGAAACAGTTGTGGTTGCTACAAAGTGGTTGCCGAGCAACACACAAACGTAAACAAAGGTGTATGTTACTTTGTAGAGTCATTTACAACAGCTTGGAACGTGGCTCAGCCAATCAGAATCAAGCACCGGAACTATCCGTTTTATAAAAGCATTTTTACAGAGCAGCGGGCGATTGATGTTGAAAAGACATCAAACTGACATCAAAATTTACGTCAAAAAACAGGGCAAATATGCAAATCAAACGGACAAAAACTTGACATGACGTTGATTTGATCTAGATCAAACATACTGTCCTACATTAAACATTAAACCAGTTTCAGTGTGGGATTAACTTCCTATTTTCACCCAATGACCACTGGAAGAAATTGCTGTCCAAACTGAATTTAAAATGATGTTACATCATCTTGAGATCAATACTTGACTAATATTTGACGTCAAACTGATATCAAGGTGCCGGCTGGGTCTATAATAAATGCCTGCAAACTCATGTGCCAAAGGTAACAGAGGGGCATTTTTCTTCTAAAATAAATTCCTGGAATCAGCAACTGAAATAATTTGTGAAAATTCTGATATCAGAATAGAACTACATGTCATTTAGGTAGCAACTTTGTTTTGAAACAACAACAATATCCATGCTAACATCCTAAACTGTAAAATGACTGTAAAAAACAAACAAAACAAAAAAACCTAAAAAGCCATGATTTAAAGAACTTTACATTTCAAATAAAAAGTTTTGACAAAAGTTAGTTTCATAAAATGATAAACTTCACATTTCAGCCTAATAAATGAGCGTGCATGTTAAATATGACTAAACATGACTAATCAAAACAAGCAGAGGACAAGCAGAAATACTGCGGTTACCCCCAGATTCAAAGCACTCATAAACATCATATGGAGGTAAAATTAAAAAGAAAATGTCACTGAAACTTTTCTGAAGACAGTCAGTTCCCTTCAGATACACAGGGCTTGCAAAATCGCTAGCCCGACGTCCCGGGGCTATTGTTTTCCAGTCAGGCTACCACAATGTATCACCGTCCTGCCCGACGGGCTATCTTGAACAGTGATATTAAATTCCTTCCTTGATTTGCGTTGTTTACTAGCTTGTAGGGGTAAAACGGATCATAGTTGATCGTTTGCACGTGTTAGTCTTGCCAATTTAAACATTCAAGTGTTTTAAACCATTCACGCGCATTCAAAGCGCGCACAGAGAGCCGCGTTGCAGACAATGCGGTACACAGAATTGATTCCTCTTTCGTGTATCCTTGCATCTGAATGAACACATACACACTCGTAAACACAGTCGGTTATGTCTTAAGTGAACGTAAACAGTGGAGAAAGAAATCTCAAGTGCATCATTATATTAGATCCGTGCATTCGGTCTTAAAGGGGCAGCAGCCTATAAATACCTGCTGTTCCATAAGCGCCACCTGCTGTCAGAGAGTGGCATTTGCGTCTCATTCACAAAGCTAAAATAAGACCATTCTGCTTTTGCTTCAAATTTCGAAATTATGCAATCTAATTGCAATCGAAATAACATGTATTTAGCATATTTGTTTGGATCATGATTAACATGTAGTGGTTGCCTCTGATTTTAAATGGAAAAAGCACAGCCAAAGCCTTAGTTTGTTTATATAAAGATATTTATTTTATTTGTATTATTTAATTATTTGATTTGGGATTTGTTTAAAAATTTCAAGTTAGTTTTATTATTTGACATATTTCAATTTCACAAAGAAATGTGCTGCATTTTGTTGGGGAAATAATAAAAGGACACCTTCTCATTTATAATTTGTCTTAAATCTCATTTTGTTAGAAAGAAAAATTGTGAGAAAATTGTATTGTGAAATCAGTATCGTGAAGCGCATCGCATCGTGAGTTGAGTGAATCGTTACATCCCTGTATGCTGCTAGTTTTTGCTGTGGTATCAAAGAATTATTCTGTTATTTAAATAATAAAGAACCATATTTTCTTTGCTCATCTGGAAAATTATCCGATCTGTTACTCAAAATCTGATATGATAATGCAATATGATCCGAGCCGTTTTTTAAAGTTTGCGAGCCCTGATACACATTCATAAACCCCTCAAAACAAGTTGGATTTGCATGTCAATGGCATAGTTTGCAGGTAAGATAATCATCATTTTTTTGGTCAATATTGGGATCATGATTATTACTCAGAGGCTTTTTATGGTGTGAAAGTTCACTATAAATTAACACAAGACAAAACAAGAATCATTGCAATACAATGATCTTTCTATCAGGATTATCTTGTTTTCATTGGAAAATGCTGTTGGAAGACAAAATAGCAATTGAAAATAAAAGTAATACAGTTAACCCAGTGTTTTTGAAGAGGGAGCAGCTTTGTGATTGGCTGAAAATGAACGGTGATTGGTTGTTTTATAAATCGGTCAGACAGACTCAAAGTGTCTGATCGTGGTCATGAATAAGCTGCAGAATAAACCAAATTTTATTCTGACAGTCAGGAGTACTACACGAGATCACTTCAGGGCTATTATTATCAACTAAAACTATTAAAAACAGTTTTGTTCATTGAAATTAAGCTTAGATAAATTATAAATATTAGATGAAAACAAACTAAATTAAAATTAGAAATGTTGCCTTAAAAGTTAAAGCACTAAAATGAACTAAAACGGAAATAAAATCAATAAATAGTAATTTAAAAATAATACAAATCACATAAAATAGCATGGATTCCTGCAAACATAAAAACAGGCACATGTTTGCACGGAAACAGCAGAATACAGCTCACCTTCCAGAGCACAGAGCTCCAGCGGCTCAGCGATCTCTGTGTCTGGAAATCTTCATCGCGCTCCCAGATGGAAGCGGTGCACTCCTCGTAGAACTGATGCAGGTAGGAACGCACCCCGTAACCCTGGTAACCGCTGCTGAGGGCGCCATGGCTCTGCTCAGTGTAATCCGAGCCACAGATCTCTGAGCAGGACGTCATGCTTCACATCTGCACACAGACACAACATCGACATTGAGTTCCAATTTCACTTCAGTTTACCAGCCATGAAACTCTATGTGCATGATATTATTATAGCACTATTAACCTGTGAAGTATTTCATATTAATACACTGTAATATTCTGTTTCATTTGGCAATTGACGTGTTAATTTCAGGCCCATTTTATGCATTTAGCACACATACATCTGCTCAAATAAACAGTCAGGCAACTAACAACCTAAAGAAACAGCATTCTAGTTACAAGATTTTGACCAAGCAGTTTTAATAAACTAATTCCTCACTATGTGAATAGTAATGATTGTCCTTTGGTTGAAGCTGACGTTTGTGCCACTTTGCTTCTGCAGAATTTTAAAGAGATGTCCTCCCCATTTGATGCACATATAGTCTCTCCTGAAACCTAGAATCAGCTTTCTGAAAGTTTACCTATAAACGGTGACTCTGCATATTAATCTGGAATAGGAGATCATATTTTAACATTGAACAAAGCGACAGACTCCAGCTTTACAGCAGATCTGATTACTGCTGGACGTGTTCAAACGCTGCTGCTGGGCTTCAGATATGAGCATCTGTGCATGACGAGAGCAGGAGGGGAATGAGTCTGTAATGAAATCACGGATGAAGCTCGTGACTCAGCCGTCCTTCAGCACATCAGTGAGCCTCCCTTCCTTCACACGACGTCAGCTTGTTTATTTGTAATTAAAGTGGTGTCATGCAGAGATACAGAACATCACATTTACCCATCCTCAGTAGAATTCCAGTGCCATTGCTTAACATTCCGGAAGCATTTTTCACATAGGAATTTTAAAAAAAGTCTAGTTATAAGCAATGAACCAACCCAACCAGCTATAAGGAGAATCAGAACATTACAGACTCTGATTTGAAGCAGAAAAAGAATTAGAAGAGCAGACAAAAAGAAAAAGATACAAGAGTTTAGTGAGGGAAAGAACTACAATCCCATTAAACACTGTGAACGAGAATGGAGAAATATAAAATCATACAAAACTACAGATTTAAAGATGTCGATTATATCTATATAAACAATATATTTTGTATTTATTGCAAAATATGCAAACAAATACAAATATTTTGATAGTTTGAGAATGTAGGGGAAATGACACTGCGTCTGAAATCGAAAACCTCCCTACTGTACAGTATGCAAAAAACAGTATGAGGTGAGTAGTACAGTACGTCTCAATGTATAGTACATGAAAAACAGTAGGCAAAATGTACCTGGATGACCGACTACTTCCAGCGAGATACTGAAGTGTGTGCATTCAGTGGTCACTTTACTATCCCATGAGGCCACGCAACTGACGCATCACATGACCATGGCAACATTCATTCATACTCATATTCATGCTATAAAGAACATACCTTTTTTTAACAGTCGCAAAGTAAGTTGAAACTCAAATGTAGTTCTACCTACTCAAACAGTATGTGATTCTGGATGCACCTTACGTCATGTATAGTGCTACATGAGAGAGGGCGGAGCTAAAGAGCTCTTATGACATGATTTCCTGATTTTGATTCTCGATATGATTCTCTGATTGATGGAGATTACAGAATTACGAGTAATATAGTTTCTCACTAGGAGTTCTGCTGCTAAACACAATTATTTAAAAGAAAAAAATGTTGAAATAATGCAAGCAGATAGCTTAAACAAAGCAGATTTAATTGATTAACAACCTAGTAAGTAGGTCTGTCTTTAACAGTTTATAAGTTATCATAAAAAATAAATTCCTTTATTTAGAAAATTAATTGGATTTTTACTTCGGGATAAGAAACTGTACCCACACACACACACACACACACACACACACATAGTCCAGAACACGAGTGCAAATGTGATTTTAAATTAGCAGTTCAGTAAATGAGAAGTTCATATTGTGTTATTGTGTGTTTTTCATCAATTTTGCCAACGAAAATATGAGGCTAACTATAAAGCCACTGTTTTGTGTGTCTCCGAGCAGCACACAGCGGTGAATAGATTCTGAATGAATCCAGGTTTTGAACGAATCGCGTGAACCGATGATTCTATGGTCCGTTCATAAAGAGAGCCATTTACTTCATTCCTGAATGAATCCAGGGTTTGAACGAATCGAATGAATGAATGACTCACAAAGGCGTCATGCCCATTCAAAGTGAGGGGCACGTGCCCCTCAGATTTCTGAGCCAAGTGGATTTTAAATGCAGCTTCCAAAAGACAAAAAATAGCTGAATAATATATATATTTTTTATATTTGATTCAATCACACCGGTGTGATTAGATAGTTCAGTGCAGCACAGCATCAGCTGCTTAAATTCAAATCTGCGTTGCGCTTTGGCTGGCGCTGAGCCAGAGACAGATGTTTGTACAGCGCTGCATTATAACCAATCATACACGACTCTGTTGAGCTTATGAATGCAATGGCCAATCAGAGCCGTTCAGACGAGTCATCGCTGAACGCGGTGTTTTGTTCACTCGCTCGCTGACTGTGCAGATGTGCGTAGATATTAATTTCACAGTGTAAACAGCTTCAGTGATTTTAATGGGAGTTTGTGAGAGTGCCTGAACTCTGGCTAGACGGAAGTGAAAATGCTCTTCGATAATGTTAATGTTCTTTGCTCTCTGTAGAATTAAAATGTTATAATATAGTAACTTACAATATTGTTATTAAATTCACATGAAATACAAAGTCAGTCGTATTAAAAATATTTTATGGCATGACACCCATATCTGGTAGGCCTACTTAAGTAAAAAGTCGGGTTTTTATGTGTAGTTAATAGATTACACTATTACTCTACTTTGTATGATTATAGATCAAATAACAATCTGGTGCAAAACGCATTTACTTACACGTTTGAGAATCGAGATATTTCCTGATATAGTTAACACGTTTGGAAATATTTAGAATAAAAAGGAAAAAAAATTAAATAAAATAAAACAAGCCTATATCAGTTATACAGTGCTATTGTGGTTGCTGTGTCACATGACAAGCATGAGTGCATGACGCCCCTGCTTACTCATAACGTCATGTGCCGCCACCTACTGGCAGTTTTAGTTTCTTATTTAGAATATAATTTCATTATTAATAATAATAAAATAAATAAAACGTTAGGTCATAATTTACTCACCCTCATAACGTTTCAAACCTGTATCCCTTACTTTCTTTTATGGATACATATGCCCACATAAAAATAATAATAATAATAATGAAGAATGTTTGTAACTATAAGAAAAAGAAGACTGTTGGTGACCAAGCTGATTTGGTTACCAATGACTTTGATTGTATGAACAAAAATACTGAGATGTTTCTCAAATGATCTTTGTTTGTGTTCCATAGTTTATGTTAGGCCATTGTAGCCTTAATGATTAAATGTAATACATTTTAAGTTGAAATAAAAATATTTATTTCTAAAGCTACTTTTTGCAATATCTAGGCCTACTTCTCATTTAACACGACAATGGCATTAAATTATCGTTTTCTCACACACAGCAATTTAAAATGCTTACATTCTGGTCTGTTTAATTTCTAAATAGCACACGTTTGTTTCATTACGAATGATATCATCAGTTACACATGATAATAACTGACATGGGTTTGTGAATATCGCATGAAGCTGAAGGATTTGCACTGATTCTATCGCCACGTCACCGGTGACGTCATCCCGAGGTCTCCACGTCATCTGATGAGACACTCTGTGCTCTCCTCTCCTCTCATTAGAGATGAGCAGTTATATGACGGAAGTCTATTAATAGCTGCTGGGATGTCCGATGCGTTTAAAAATATACAGCGTCATTCTTATTTAACAATAGGGCACAACGCAGCATTTTAACCATTTGATGATCGATGCATAAGCAGGTTACCCATCAAATGCGTCCTTCCTGGCAGATAGAGCAACACCGATGATGTCCCTATGAGAGCTACCGCAGTGCCATCGAGAGGCGTCGATAGATCAGTGTTTGGAGTATAAATTAATAAAAGTGAATACCTGTCATCCAGGAGCTGGAGCTGCTCTTCTTCACTCCGCACAGCCGACGATGCGCTCGACTCCCAGCGACGCACTGCGCATGCGCCACGTCCTCAGCCCAGATCAGATGCTTCTCTGAGTCACCTGGAGACGAGTGTGATGCTTTTTAATGAGCTTCCAATGCCAGTTACCAATGCGCTGTCCTTTCTTATATGTTCAGCTGTGCTGGTCTGAATACTGTAGCACCGATGTTTCATGGACGGTAGACTGCTCTCCGTCAGTCCTATTAAACATCCAGAAGAACTCGATTATTTTTGTTTTGTGGTTTAGAAAATGTTATTTCTGTTATAATGCAATCAACAACTGAGTGGTTTCCGTTTGCAGAGGTTGTTTATGCAATAATAAAACATGTGCATGTAATTGATTATGCATTTTCTGACTAACATTTTCCAACAATATTATTTAAGAAGCAAACTTTAACATAAGGGATCTCTGGGAAGCATTTGTTGTATATGAGCAAAATGTCACATTAAAAAAATGGCATTTTAAAATGTTAACCAATGCTGAGGAAATTGGTGATAAAAATCATAAAACTACATTTTTGGTAGCTGGAATGCTGCAGAAAGCCAAAAGTGTTGAATCCTTCCAAATTCATTGAAAATAATACCTGCTGTGCCTTCTCTCGATCTCAGATTACTGAGCAAAGCTCAACAACACCACATGCTTGACGAAGCGTTTTGTGTGACTCATATTCCAAAAATCTCCTTGTGTTTGTCATTCGTGCTTAAAGTTTCATACACGTTAATCAACATTAACCACAGCCTCCTGTGAAAAATAGAGTTAGACTGATAAATGGCTCTTAGTCTAGAACTGTGCAATCTACACTGATAACAGCACCGGCTCTTGATCAATATTCCCTAATTAACAATGTAAATGAGCGCTGGCTGATTCATTTTCTTTTAGGCTACTTAACTGCAGTCTTCCCACAGACTGGTTTCTGTTCCAGCTGTAAAACTATAGTGAATTATTTACATCCCGAGCGCTGGGTGTTTATGGTGAGCTTTAGGCTAAAAGCCATCTTAATAATGACTAATCAATAGTCTTCGTTTCAATCAAATGCCAGGTTTCACACTGCTCTCAGTCCTCTCTGCACTTCTCCTCTACTCTATCAATGAGGCATTTTATGTAGCGCTTTATTGTGCATTGATGTACACCCAAAGCGCTTAGGATAAAAGCATAAATATAAATGTATTATGTGTGGAAAACATAACAAGCACCTGCTGAGAATTGCATTGTTTGCTACTGAACAGCAGAGCTGCATTTGTGCTCAGTCAGAGAGACAGTGAGCTGCTGACACCAGCCGATCTGAGAACAACACAACACACACTCCCATGTGAGGATTCATCTGTTATCTATAAGCTGCACTGAATTTGACATGTGCATTTATTCATTTAGCAGGTGCATTTATTAAAAGTGATTTACCGACAACCAAATCATCATCAAACATATGCAGTGACATTTTACATGAATTTTTTTTGGCATCCAGTTCATTTTGCAGTCTGAAATGGGGTTATGCGCCAAATATTTCCAATTTCATGGCATGTGTACGGTCAGAGCGTGTTTGCCGGTCGTGCGCGAGCCATTGACTCGATACAGAGAGACTTGTAATGTTTTTATCATGGCAGCCTCTATAGCAACCACTTAACGATCTGTTGCTCCAGTGAAGCTGCTGTGTCGTAAACGACACAACGGATTCCTGGAATAAGAGTCCAGCGTTTTACAGCTGCTCTGACTTTTATATATTTTGAGCTGCATTAAAGCAGACCTTTGATTTGTTATAAACATACTGATTTCTGCTTATAATAAAAATGTGAGCCAGAGCACGATTTGTCTCACATGGTGATTTCTGTGGTTCTGCTTTCCATCTCATTATATTGCAGTGTTTAACTGTGAATGAGCACCTGGCAAAGGGTCTGATTACAGTGTATGCACACCCTTCCCAGCATGAAGCTGAAGATTAGTCACTGTGTATCTTTCCTGCATCTGTAAATAAGGAACTATTTAACCATACATCATATGGGTCTGGAATCATTTCCTCAATTTATATTCACTGGTGGGTTTTTTTTTGTCTGCACAGAAGCAATCTCTCTCTCTCCTGGTTTATCTGTGTGTGGACAAGCTGCCTTTCTCATTCCGTTTCTATGGTTACAATCAGCGAAAGGTCACCTTCTGGTAGTTGCTGGAGAGCATGCGCCGCATGATGACAGTCCCATAATCACGCTTACAGCAATAAGAGCTGATAAAAGCAGACTTCATTAAGTGTGTGTGTGTGTGTGTATGTGTGTGTGTGTGAGTGAGTGAGTGAGTGAGTGAGTGAGTGTGAGTGTGTGTGTGTGTGTGTGTGAGTGTGTGAGTGAGTGAGCGTGTGTTTGTGTGTGTGAGTGTGTGTGTGTGTGTGTTACAAGAGCCACTGCACACCATTATAAAAGCACTTTCAGACTCAGTTCTATATCAGCAATACATCATTTCAAAATTGACAGTAAACTGTGGATCATGTTACAAATGTGTAAATGCAATACAGCTTGGGTTAAAGAGAAGAGCACATCCTGATCTCATTCTTTCCTTCATGTACCTGCAGGATAAATGCAGTCATCAGTGCTAAACCATGGGAATGTGTTTAACCTATTATTGAAATAGGCAAAATGCAATGCTGTAATATTGTGGTTGATATTCCATCAATACGATCCTGTACACTGGAGCAAAAGAGTGACACCGTCTGCCTCCTAGTGGTTGATATTGGCTGACAGCAGATTGCAGGTTTCTTCACACTCCATGAGTGATGGAGCAACACCAACAGCAGCTATACTATAAATCAGCATATGCTTATTTACATGCGTTAATAAACACATTTAAAGTGATTCTTCACGATTCCATCAGTCACAAACCAAGGATGCTGTATGTAAATGTAACCATAATATAACCAGATCTCTTTGTCTCACACTTGCAGCCGAAGGCTTTCTTCTCCAGTCCTTCATTCAACAAATGATAAGCTCCTTCACCTGAGTTGCTGTAATGGTTGGTTAATCATTTAATAACCAACTCCTGGATGCTCGGTAATCAGGTTACCGCCCCAGACAACCTCATCTTAATTTCAAAAACACTAATGACCGTTTTGATTGGTCATCACTCAGCTCTCCACGCTGATGTATGAGCCTCTGGCTCCCAGCGAGAGATGACCGCTCCATTCATCACAGCACTCTTCTGTCACTGAGAGCCAGTGAAGACTTTCTGAGCTGGAACAGACTCAGGTCACTGTTTGTCACGTGTCTGTACTGTACACAGACTCTTGTCTCAAATGAGCACACACTACGAGTGTTTACAGGCCAAAGAGAAATCGAGTTATATACCAAGGTTTTACAAATCTAATCTTTGTGTTGATGCTGATTTCATACATATGAAAAGCCTTTGCACCATTGTAAACAAAAGTATTTAATGACTCGAAATCCCTTGGGAAAAAGAAGTACACTTCAGCATACTTGTTACACAAATAATATACTTCAAACAAATATATTTGAGGACAAACTGAATGTAATGTTTGCATGAGTTGCATGTTAATTGCAATTAAATATAAATGCATTAGTTTAAATTTATATTAAATGCAATTAGCTGAACTTTAGAGTGCTTTTTTGACTCAATGTAGTTAAGTACGTCATTATGTATGCTCTTCTGCAAAATACAAAAACTATTGTAATTGTATTGTGTGTTGTTGATGGTCACGTAGAGTCATGGTATAAATGCATGACTGCTTCTGCTGTTTTCCTGTAGTTTAGTGTTTCCAGATGAAAACTACACTGTAAAAAAAAGGCGTAAAATTTACGGTAAAAAAAACGGCAGCTGTGGTTGCCGGAATTCTACCGTAAAAATGACGGTAGCAACATTTTAGGTTTTACGGTTTTAACTTAAATTTACAGTTAAATACCGTTAACTGAAATAATGTTAATATGCCAACCTATTGAAGTACTGAAATCCGTTTTGTACCTTTGTAATACACTGATAACCACCAAATCCAGGCGGTGATGAGAAAGTCACATGATGAACCAAAGCCCATCACAAGCAGCTTTTAAATAATAACATATACAGAAGGTGCACAGTGTCATTCACACAAACACTAAACACCATCACGGTAACACACATGAAACTGAAATAATGCAATAAACATTCATTTAACAACATTAGGTGTAACACACAACCCTAATATATACAAAACTGATAAGAAAAAACTAAGAAACATAGTTATTTCAACAAAAAAAAACAAAAACAAAAACATCACATTTGAAATGTAACGCAGGGAATTCTGGGAATGTCAATTTACGGTTATTCACAGTAAATTATAAGATTTTTTTTCACTTCCAAAAACGGTATACTACTGTAAAATTACATGCAATGTCCAATACAGTTTTTCACCGTATATAGCAGGGGAATTTACCGTTAACCATTTAACATAATTTTTACTGTAGCATTTTTACAGTCTTTTACCGTTAAATTCACGGTATTTTTTTTTACAGTGTACAGAAATAAAATCAGCTCTGATAACTGCTCTTGTCTAGTTCGAATACATCTCTTCACTCCACTTTCACCGGGAATATGATTTGACCCACATCATTATTCTGTCTATACTGAGTTCAGTCACTGCACTATTTCCATAAACACATAATACTGGCTTTCCGAGGGGAAAAATGGTCTCAGTCAGTCTGTGTCTGTATTCATTTCTTTCTCTATTCCTGCTCCGCAATAAGCTGCTCAGAGTTTCAGACGCCATCATTTCCCCGCGACTCTCGCTGCGATCACGCCATGTTCATTTCCCCTGGCATTGTTAATATTAAAAACAAATGCACTGATGCTGGGAAATCCGGTGTGAGTGATGCAGATCCAGAGGCCATGCACCTGCTTCAGCATCTACAGCACAACACACATCATTTATCATGCAAAACAGATCGCGCTGCTGCGTCAAAAGACGCCTAATGCTGGATGGGCAGGTGTCTCTTTATTTGTGTTCTGGATAAATCTGATCTTTGTGCTCTCCCTTTCTCTCTTTCTTTATTTATTCCCCCCTTTCATTGTACCTCCTGCATCTTCCCCTCCATCTCGTTTTTCCCTCCGCCACCTTTATTCGCATTCGATTAATCGTGCAGCCCTAGTCTGAAGGGTTACTAGGAAGCAAAGCCACTAGAAGGCAAGCCTGCAACCTTTAGCCAAAAAAAGCGTAATGGCTAATGCTAGCGCTTCCGCTTTGGCAGTATGTGGGAAAGGAGACCAGAGGCTGTTTTTTTTGAATGGATGTCAATGGAGCAGAGGCTTGACTACGCTGAATAAACAGCTTTATAGAGGAAACAGCTCATCATTTAATGAATCGAGAGCATATTGGCTAATCTTCAACATGTTTTACACTAAATACTTTTGGATTGAACTATTTTTAGAGTTTACACTGAGAAAAAAATGTTATAAGAGAAGTCACTGAATTTTTGCGACAGGTGGGATACAGATAACGACATTTCTCATTCATTCCGATCCGTAAACGGCGATTGAGTGTCGCACAACTCTGACTGAAAGTCAATGACGTCAAGGCTGTAATGTTATTAAGGCACACATGATCCAAGCTGACCGCTACGCTTTCTCCAGTAGTAAGTAATACAGACCCTCTCATCTCCCTATAGTAAGACAATTGCTGCTAGGAAGCAAAAAACTTAAGCAAAAAAACAAACAAAAAACAAACAAACAAAAAAGTAATTGTCTCAACTACATGAGAAGAATCAGTGCAGGAGTTACGTGTCCGGATGTAAATATATTAGTACCATTAATAGAACCTTTGTTCAAAGTTATCTGTTTTTTAATAAATCTGTCAAAACGTTAGCACAAAAACATTATGTATACATCATTTATAGATATTTTTCCTGAAACATTTTAGCTGTACATTCATCTAACAGTTTTTTAATGTTACTACTTGTTTCAAAAAGTTCAGAGAACACTCAAAAGTAACATTCCCATAATGTTTGCAAAGTGATAAAATGGAACGATCCCTTAACCAAGAACCCCAAGGAACGTTCAGAAACAATTGGAACATTAGCAAAATATTCGGTAACACTTTATTTTAAGGTGTCCTTGTTACACGTTACATGTACTTACTATTATAATAACAATTAATTATGCATAATTACATGCAAGTAACCCTAAGCCAAATCCTAACCGTATAGTAAGTACATGTAGTTAATTAACATTACTCAGTATTTAAAAGTATAGTTACACTGTAACAAGGACACCTTAAAATAAAGTGTAACCCAATATTCTTAGAACATGTTTTTGTTAGCTGGTCATTGTCTGTAGTGCTGGAACACGAGGTGCTCGAACTCACGAATGACCTTTTTCAGTCAGTTTATGCATTGATGATCAGTGTCGGGCAGTAACTACTTACTAGTAACTAGTTACTGTAATAATATTACTTTTTACAGTAACTAGTAGTGTAACTAATTACTAATATGATTTCAGTAATAATATTACAGTTACCAACAGCTTAGTTACTTAGTTACTTTCGATGCCTCAACCCCGCTGATTTAAAATCCAACAATCAAATAATTCCTAGATTTATTTTCATAATTTTCACGACTCGCACATGTATGTGATGCCCCCAGTGCAGCAAGCAAGCTTTGAATATGGAAAAGCTTACATTCAGCAGATAGAAATATTGCATTATATTGATTTTGTCAGGAAAAAAGATGATCTGAACACGGTTGTGTAAGTTGTGGCTTTACTTTACTGACTGTGATCCAATGTAGATTTTGTTCAAATGATGAGGCAGAAATATGTTGTTAGTAACATTCTAGAAGAATTTTATGTGGAATATACACAGTTACAACTTCTGTGGGGCATGAAGAAAAAGTAATGTAACTAGTAGTGTAACTAATTACTGTTGCCAGAAAGTAATAAGTAACAATATTACTTCTGAAAGGAGTAACTATAATGAGTAATATATTACATTATTTGAGTAACTAGCCCAACACTGCTGATGATGCTCTTCACTGTATTTCCTCTTTCTCTCTCCTTCTACTGCCATGTCTCTCACTGGCACAAATTACCCACAAACCCCTGCTTGCCCTCCTCCTGGAATGAGGTATAGGTGGAATTTAATAGAAGAAGGCTCTAATCTTTTGAAGATGCAGCTGAGCTGCAGGCCTTCTGTCAGATTTAGGGAGGAAAGCGCAGACTGTGTGTTTCCGAGCTCAGAGCGGATGGAGCCACAGCTTCAGGGAGTGTGTTGAGTTGACTGCTAATAGATCTTTATTAATCCAGAGCAGCAAAGCCTGAAATAGCCCTTTAGAGACCAATTTCGAAGCCCACTATGTGTAAAGAAAACTTTATCACCACTCCTGAACTTCAAAGGCCTGCGCTCAAGCGTGTTTAAAGCAGAGAACTGAGATCAGCGATAGCAAATGATCCCGTGTCACAGAGTGATTCGGCTTGATCTGCAGATACTCCGAGCCTCAGAAACAGCAGGTACTGCTAGTTTAACCACACGATTATTCATCTGATTAGATACGGTGCAGTGTGTTACACGGGAGGAAAGCGGATGTAGATCATCAAGGCGATCAGAGCTGGACAGATGAGCATGAATTACCATCCTGGCTGTTAGATGCTGGTTTAGTTTAGCTGTGCTGGAGTTATGTTACATGGTTATTGTATGACAAAATAAATGTAACACTTTATTTTAAAGTAAAAAAGGAGGCCTAAAAATTGTATTTGCTCAAAATTTACTCAACCTCTGGCCAGCAGGTGAGTTTGTTTCTTCATCAGATTTGGAGAAATTTAGCATGCAGTGAATGGGTGCCGTCAGAATGAGAGACCAAATAGCTGATAAAAACATCACAATAATCATAATAATAAAAAGTGTTCTGGTGTGAATCAGGAGAGAAATCTGCAAAGATCAAGCAGCGTTTAAACAGCTCTAAACAAATATGTGGCTGGATTTTAATGTGAGAGACAACAGGAGATGTACTTTTTCACTGGAGGAAGAGTTATTATGGATTATGACCGGAAGCGATGATTTGAGTTAAAAACATCTTAATGCTGGATTTGTTTCAGCTTTTGTCTTCTCCAGATGTTAACTGATGGACTGGAGTGCTGTGCATTTTAAGGTGTCCTTGTTACATGTTACATGTACGTACTATTATAATAACAATTAATTATGCATAATTACTTGAAAGTAACCCTAATCCAAACCCTAATACTAACCCTAAATAATCCTAATCCTTAAATAAATACATGTAGTCAATTAAAATTAGTCAGTACTTAAAAGTATAATTACACTGTAACAATGTCACCTTAAAATAAAGTGTAACCACATAAAATCTCTCTTTTTTTTCTGTGCAGTAAACGGTGAGGTGAATGCCTGCGGTCACTGAGCAATAACCGCTTCAGCAGATTCTGAGCTCCACATAACGATGAGATTAGAGCGCTGTCAATCTCTCCTGACAGAAGCAGTTAGACCCGCGAGCATCTGACGGACACAACAGAAGCATCAGGATGCTTTACAGCTCCGCATGTGAGAGTTTTGTCAATTTAGTGAGTTTAAAATGCATTCCCAGGCCCGGGCTGAGTGTGTTCAGGGACTGCATGCAGAAATAATGTTATCCTTCTCTTTCTGAGTTATCTGGGTTTCTATGTGATATGGCACACGGTGCATACTTGGATATCAGGGACGTGATGAAAAAAACAAGGAAATGCGGCACACACACAGGCAGAAGACTGGTTTGATGTACGCGGGCCCAGCGCAGGTGCTCACTGATGAGTGGACTGCCGTGTTCATTGATACTTGATCGCACTAGGTGGTCCACATTAAATAAAGCGCTGAGAGCCGATCCTGACACAAGCCCTGCGGCACGGCTCCGCTGACCCGCTCATTGAGCCCCGTGATAGATTCACACACATTCTCAGATAATAAGGAGCCGGTGGGCCTGTGAGCTCCACCTCCTCTGAATTCATCATGCGCTAGTCACATTACAGGCCTTTACCAGAGGAAGGGTCTCCTTTAATTGTGAACCGACCCCCTCGTATGTAACAAATCACCTGTCTGTGGAGGCAGCGTTTCTCAGACGCTCAGAGGAGGCCAGAGAGAGAGTAATAAGGCCGTTTTTCTAAAGGATGCTGCGACACAGGGGAAGACGTGTCAAGCCATCCAGTATGGACACACCAGGTAGACAGGTGGCCCGTCAGATATTCCCCAGGTAGGACTGATGGTGTAAGAGCAGCACCTGCAGAGAGATGAACTGATTTGGAGGAACAGTTGTGGCACATGGCACTAGATGGCAGTATTAGTCCAGTGAGCACTGCGTCTGCACAAAGAGTGATGTAATCCACCAGAGGAGAATGTAAATTATTAGACAAGATCTTTGCTGCTTGCCCTTTTTTTTGCAGTAACTATCAACTTCATCAGAAAAAGACATATATCGCTAGCTGCTGGCTATTGTGAGAGGTCAGGACACAAGCTGTAAATATCAATCGCTGCTATAACAAATGCTAAATTGTAGGTTAATGTAGACGAAATGCATTAAGTTGGTATTTTGTGTCTATATAAAAAGTCAGAAACCAGAACAGTTTAAAAAACAGAGCTTAATCAGCTATGAATGTTATTTGAGGGCTATTTATGAGACATATTATAGCTACATGATCCTGAATTATATTATCAGTGGTCATCAACAGGCTCAGTCTGTTTGTTTATCACATATTTGTATCTTTGATAAATGAAGAACAAATGCACGTTACAAAGTTTGGGGTCGTTGAGATTTTTTAAATGTTTTTGATATGAGTCTCTTCTACTCAGCAAGGCTGCATGTGTTTGATCAAAAATACAGTAAAAATAGTGAAATATTATTACAGTTTAAAACAGCTGTTTTCTATGTGCAAATCTGTTGAACTATAATTTATTTCTGTGATGCGCAGCTGTATTTTCAGCATCATTACTCCAGTCTTCAGTGTCACATTGTAATGTGGGGTTTTGTTTCATGTTCATGTTTTCATGTCTTTTATTTTGTAATTGTTTCATGCTGTTTGTGTCGCCACGCAATACCCCACACTGGTCACTGGAACAATACATTGACTTTGCACTCCGTTTGGCTGGCTCACCATTTACTGTGGGGACAGTTGATGAGGAATCTTGCTATCCTCCAGTATCCGCCACACCAAAATGTTTTCACGTTACGTCTGGGATCTCTAAACAAAATTACCGCCCTTCTAGAGTCTCGTCATGACATGGCCACCATTTCAGAGTCTGCTCACGTTAAGCCTGAGTCCCCGGCCAAGATGGCCACGTCAAGTGGTCTGTCCATATCTCTGCTCCGCCATGGCTTCCTGCTCTGCTGTCATCACTCGGCCGCCCTGCTCTGCCTGCTCCGCCATGGCCGCCCGATCTGCCTGCTCCGCCATGGCCGCCCGATCTGCCTGCTCCGCCATGGCCGC
>NW_015552537.1:139306-144498 GCF_001515605.1 Sinocyclocheilus anshuiensis
TGTTTTCATGTCTTTTATTTTGTAATTGTTTCATGCTGTTTGTGTCCTGCTTCCCTTGCCCTCATGTTTTCATGCTATTGGATCCCCTGTTCATTGTGTCATGTTCTGATTGGTTGTCTTAGTCATGTCTTGTTTCCCATTGGTTTTTTGGATCACCTGTAAATAAACTGCACTTGGGTTCTTCACTACGCTCGCCTTCAGTGGACTGATTCATTACACACATGATCTTCAGAAATCATTCTAATATGCTGATTTGCTGCTCGAGAAACATTTCTGATTATTATCAATGTTGAAAACGTTCAATATTTTTGTGGAAACCGTGACACATTTTATTTTTCAGGATTCACAGATGAATAGAAAGTTCAAAAGAACAGCATTTATTTGAAGTAGAAATATGTTTTTACATTATAAATGTCTTTACTGTCACTTTTGACCAATTTAATGCATCCTCGATGAGTAAACGTATTCATTTAAAAAAAATAAATCTAACCAGCCCCAAACTGTTTAATGGCAGTGTATATGTATAATCCAGTGAAATGCAATGTCTAAAAGAAACAAGTTTTCCAAATGTGGTCAGAGCAGATTTCTGGAGGCCAAATGGTTTTCAGAAGCACATTTTTCCCACATCTGCAGGCGTCCCATCTACTTCCAGCATGTTGGATTGCGGGGGTCTACACAGCCAATTTACAGAGTAACATGAGCAGGGACAAGAAAATCATTACCACAAGATTCATATCGATAGCTGTTCCTTTAATGCTCAGAGACCAAAGTTTAGCCTTAAAGTCCTGCAGCGAAAGACTCAAGGATAGATCAATGTCAACAAACTGGGAATAGCAGTGCAACCCTCGCAACGAGCAGAGCTTCAGGCGTGGAAAGTCATATCGTGATGTCTGGCTGGAATGGTTTCATTTCATGAATTCTTTAATGTGCTAAGTCCAAATGGTCCCAAACGTCCCCTATTGCTTGCCAGTCTAAAATAATTGAGGAGTTTTCCAGCAGGTTTCTCTGCCTCTCTTTCTGGGCTCTCATGGCTTTCAGGCCAAAGAGCCGGGGTCCGATGATGGAGCTGCGTACGGCCATAATCTACAGATGTAGTGGAAAATGGCCCCCCGGAGAACGTCCCCTGCCTCCGACATCATTTATCCTGCTGTCCAATCACTGCGCTCGTAGATCAGTATTACAACCGAACAGAACGAGGAAGTAGAAAAAGTCAAGGTATTAAATGTGTGCTAAAAGAAAGTTGTCTTTAGGACGGTCTGTTGCTGAAGTTTGTTTGGCCTCGTGACCTGAAGAGCCAAATGCTGAAATAAAGCAAATAGTATGTTATTAGTCCCAAAAGATGATGAAGACGATGCAAAAGTATACAAAAGTCCAGCTAACCTTTTCATGTTCTCAGAACTTTGGCAAACGTTCTAGCAAGGTTCTCTCGAGTTACGGAAAATAATTTCTCACAGAGATGGATTCAAAGTTATCTGGTCTTTAATAATGTTCTCAAAACGTTAGCACAAAAACATGACATATATCATTTATGGATCTGATACATTTTTTACATGGATCTGATACATTCTGATACACTTTTGTTGGATGTTCATCTATTATTTTTTTAAATGTTACTACTTATTTCAGAACGTTCAGAGAACATTTGAATGAAACATTACCTTAATGTTTAATGCAAAATGATAAAATAGAAAGGATCCCTGTTTTATTGATGCATGTAAATGAAAAAAAAAAAAAATTAAAATGATTTATTGTATTCAAACATTGTAGAAAACATGCCTTGAGCATTTTATCTAGACTTTCACTGTGTTTTACTACTTTACTTCTTTACTAAAACAGTTCGGAACAAACATTCTCAAAACTTTGGCGTTAATTGTTTCAACAAAAGCATTCATTCTGTAACGTTAATAGAATGTTCATTCAATGTTATCTGGTCTTTAATAATGTTCTCAAAACTTTATTTATAACATTTTCTGAAAAAAAATTGTTTTCATCTTTTATCTAACATTTTTAAATGTTACTACGTGTCACATTCAGTAACATTCCCATAATGGTTGCATACTGATAAAGTAGACTGTTCCCTTAATGTTTACATAACTAAGGGGAACACTTTATAATGTTTATTTATTCAGAGAGCATTCAGAAAAACCTTTTCATAATTTAATGGGAATGTTAGCAAAATGTTCTTAGAATAGATTTTTGTTAGCTAGGCTAGTGCTAACATAGTGCCGAGATAATTCCACAATCTTCTAACAAGCACAGAAACACACAGCATGCACAGACCTTGGGTAAAATATTCTTAATTAGTTTAATCTATTTCATCAACCTTTTCTATACTGAATTAATTAAACTGAAATATTATAATTATTATTTTTCCATCAGAGCTTGATGCATTATGTGCAACAATTATTCTGAACGGCCTTCGCGTCAGAAGTGCCTACGGTGTTTTAAAACGCTGTTGACAGAGGCAGCTCGTTATGGAACGGAGCCCATAGAGAAAAACTTTCACAAAGGCTCTGCAACACAATGAAGGATCTTACATGTGTGTGGAATTCAGAGCATCTTGAATCTTTTCCACAGTATCTTTTATTTTATGATGAATGGTTTGACAGGCACAAGATTACAAACATGGCAGATTATTGGCTCCCTTTGACAAAGGAAACATGTAAAAGCACAAAGCTAATTTCAGATGCACCTCCTTAACCAACCCATCACATTCCACAACAACAAATCATGATGATGACAGTCGCAATGCATTTTAAACAAACAAACAAACGTATCCACATTCCTCGTCACTGATGGGAAACAAGAGAGCTGAATGTACAGTAAGTGCATGAAGGTTTGTGCATGTGAAGGGTTTTTTCTGGCCCTGCTATGAAGTTATCGGTGGCCCGTGTGTTCTGGAGCACAGGATGAATGGCCCAGACAGACACCATGCCCACAAGGCCTGAGAGATGGTGTTATTTTCAAGACGAATGGGCAGCAGAGCTTTTAGGTACACAACAGAAATCCAATGAAAGGGAACATCGCATCATTTGATGAGGCATTCGGGGCGTCCCTGGGGAAATTGAGCCCTGTGGCTATATGACAAATGTGTGGTGATTTTGGAGCGGCCTCGACACACATCGCCTGCAGTCCTGCACTCTTCGACCTTGAAGATGGCTTTTCTGAAGTCCACTATTCCTCCGCTTTACCCTCCGGTCACGTTTGAGGAATGCAGCGTTTAGGAACTGACATCATACAGCATGTGTTTATGACGTTACGATTGCATTTAGTTCTGCAAAGAACCTTTCAGTCATCAGTTAATAAAATAACCACTTTTTCTAGGTGTAAAGGACACTGTAATAATCTAAAGAATATTTTTCCACTATAAAGAGCCTTTCATGCAATGGACAGTCACCGATGCCGATAAAGAGCCTGATGGGGAACGGTGCATTATGTGCAGATTAGTGTTGAATGTCAACAAGTGCATTGCCGTCTGTTCATCTATATGTAATAATTTCCTCCGTTATCCCAGCAGAACTGCAGTTGCTTTTGCGTTATCTCAAGAAAACCTCTGTTTGAGAACCGTGTCAGAAGTCCTAGGAGCCTCGAATCTCCCATTCTCGATAAACCTCAACACTTTAGATTCTCTTGACTTGTTTTGCAGTTCGGTCCAGTGCACTGCTGCAGCTTACAGTGTCGGTCTATTTCATTTCGAAGCAGGTTTTCAACCATTTACGAGAGACTGACACCACATCCATTTGAACTGACAGCCAGCAAATAGCCCTCCAGTCTCCATTTACTTCCACAGGGACGTCAGCTGAAAATAGCAGCACAGCCTCCGAGCTGGATGCTCTTCTTGCTGAAGTTTGAATAACTTGATAAATGTGTGATGTGAGCTTGTTTAAATGAGTTTAGCCTTCTTTCTGTTTGAAAACTCAGCAGCACAACCTGAACTTTCTCTGCAGTGATAAACTCAATGCATTATGGATGAAGGCTGGGAAACGCTCACTTTTTCTTTCTGGGATGTGAGCTCTGATGGTTGGTTGCATTGTGTTTCTTGGATCTTTAAATCAAATAGACTGTTTATTATGAGACTAAAGGAAGTACCGTAATATGGATCAAATGCAAGCCTTGGTTGTTTCATATCAAATTTATAGAGCGTATGACTGAGAGCTAACATGATATTCTATGCTTTTCCTCAAGGACGCCAGAAACATCACTTTCTTTCTTGGTATTTTGGGCTCTTGAACAATGCTGCTTGCCTATTTCATTTGCATTGTACTGTCATGAATATGAAACAGCTTTGGTATTTCTTCAATACATAACAGCATGTGGCATATAAATGTACAACCAACGTATACTTTCATGATAACGTATTGTCTTTAATATCAGAGAATGACCTTAACGTCCAGTCCAGACCTTCCCAAAGCATATGCAGTGCTCTGATGAGATTCCCATTCAGCGGGCTTGTCAGGATTTACTCAGCGGTCCGTTGTGAAGAGCATCTGCTGAAGTCTTTGCGGAGCCCCAGTGGCTCAGAAACCCAACTTTACAGTGAGCAGGTGTCAGAATTTTAAACAGATTGTCCTTTTGTTCCCTTTTCTGAGTACATTCCCACTAATTCCAGGAAGATTGAGTCACATCGACCTGTGTCCTGCCCCTCATTTGAGAGAAATGCTGGGAGAAACTCAATCCTGTGTCTATTGAACGCTCAGCACTGATTTAACAGCTTTAGGGGACAGTCCTACACATGCAAAACTGACAATCTGTCACCATTTACACTCGCAGAATGTCTGAGCTGCTGTCTCCCATACAGTGACAGTGAATGGACACTAAAAAGGACAATAAGCAGAATAAAAAGGATTTAATATGACGAGTGAGGAACCAATCAAAATTTAAATTGTTGATCAAATCCGGCCTCAAAAATCTTGCAAGACAACTGTAGTCTCCATTCACTTCCATTGTATGGAAAAAAGCAAGCTGGGTCATTGTAATACTATTCTACTATCCTTTCACATTTCCATAAAATATCTACTATACTAGTATCTGCTATAATCTCTACAATATTTACAATCTGTATATAATATCTACTATACAGTACACTACAGTGCATGTTTTCAAATCATTACAAAGTAATTAACTTTATTCATATGCCACTTTATTCATTCTTGAAGTGAAGTGACATTAATCAATAATCAATGTATGATTAA